>NW_022145606.1:20613538-20853538 GCF_000002235.5 Strongylocentrotus purpuratus
CTTGCTTGCAATATATATTATCACCTGACGAAGTGTAGCAGCGGCACACGAAACGTCGTGATCTTTTAGATCCCTTGTTGACCGTACATTGCGAGACAAACGAATGTCACTAGCGATATCATTTTTCGATAAGAAAATATATTATTGTTCCCGTACTGTCACATTTATCCCAATTCTCTGTTAGGTTTAATCGATTGATCACCGGGGACACAAATCCCTTTGGAACTATAAACATAATAGCTGCAATATATTCTTTGTGTTATATTTGCTCAGCTCACTGCGAAAAAATTGCGAGGTTCTACACGAGATTGAAAAAGAGAGGAGTCTTCCGCAAGATGCTGATTGTAACGTAGGAACTCAAAATCAGAAACCGTAATTAAGTTTGCTTTTCATCAATCATTATCAAATAAAACAAAGGCCTCGTTTGTGACATATTTGTTATTAATGGTTATATATACATTTTATTCGGAAATTACTTTAGCGGAAAACATATCGCTAGTAATTTGTGATTAAATCAGAAAGAAGTCTTTTTATAAGACCGTTATCTGCGTGAGTTAGAACTGAATACGCTTGTCTTTGCTCGTTCCAAAAATACGGACAATTTCTCGAGATTTAAACGATGATAGCGATAAAACCCCAGTAATAATTTTTGTATTTCTGCTGCTCAGACATTTGATCTAATCTCCATGAACATCAAAAATGAAAACATCTTATTTTCAACCTATTGTCATTTTAAAATCCAAACTGGTTACCGCAAATAATGCTTAGACTTTGAATTAGAATTACAAATATGATATACATTTAAACAAATATCATTAAAAAACTGAAATGATGGTATTCTGAGTAGGCTATGCCAAATAATGCAAAGTTGTGATATTTTAGGGCATCAACAATTTATTGTTCTCTTTACCCCTCTCCCCCCCCCCCCCCCTCTCCTCTCTCTCCCTGTCTCTCTCTCTTCCCTCTCGCTTTATCTGTTATATCTCTCTTATTATACGTTTTGTAGAAGTACATGCGTCTATTTTACATTCAGAAATATAAATGTTTGTTCACATTATTATCATCGGATGATAACGTATACTAATTTTGAGTTCTAATTATTTGAGCATATTCTTCTAATTGCCACTTTTACTATGTTTATTACAGTAATTTCCATTTTTCAGTCATCATCTGGTCACAGTTGAATATGTTTGATATACCGTTTTTTTTCTTCGATTGATTATTTATATGTTTGTTTTATACCCGAATGTAAATATAGCGTAAACTTGAATAACTTTCATATTCCTTTACCTATGATTGTCTTTTAATATTTGTTCAGTGTATTTATATTTTAGCATATGTTCTAAATTGTTGTTACATGTATTGTACGGCCCCATTGTAAACTAGCCAAGTAGCTAAACTGGGCTTTTACCATGCTTAAATAAATGATCCAAATCAAATCAAATCAACCATTATCTTTAATCAATCATTGTACTAGATTATCATTGCAACCTGTCATGTCGCATAGGTCCCACATGAAGTTCATTTTAATACAAACAGTTGATTTCCAGTTTCAGTGCCAAGCCTTTTGTCACTCATATTTGTGTAATTTTATTTTCTTGAATGAAACTCGTAGTAATGCATTCAATTCTTCATGAAACTCTATTCACTATTTCTTTTTTCCTCTCGGTTAAATTCATGTTAACGCCACCCCCTTATTACAACATTTGAATTCATCACGCTCATGAGCACGCCTTTGTAGCGAAAAGCTGGATTGTTTTTGTTTTTGGTTCCTTATATGCCTTTTACTATTCATACTAATGAGGAGAATGAATTCGTCTCTATCTGAAAATTTTGATATTAAATTTTAAAAATCTCAAATTGTCATTTACTAATCATTTTATCGACATAATGCATTGCTTGTATTCCGTTCACTGTGAAACAAAATAGCCTCGGTGACTTAAACAATGATCTAATTAGGCAGACTAATGCATCATTTACGAGGTATCAATATGCGGTAAGGAGTTCATAATCCCAGACAAATTGATCCTCCCCCTCTTCCGAAAAATGGTCTCATTCTCAAATGACATTATGCAATATTATTGCACATACTGACAATCGCATATCATTTCATTGTTAGTGCTTAAAATGTCATAAATCGGGTTCCGAAATGATTGATTACATGTCAATCTATTTATTTTGCAATGGAATTCGAATAAATAAAAATGGAATTACACAATGCTTTTTAAAAGTTAAAATGCTTAATGCTACAATCCCATTTAGATTACAACGGTATGAATATTTGTTGTTGTTGTAGGGTCAAGGAAACCAGAATACCGCTCTTCCCATTTCAAAAAGTGCCATCTCAATCATGTACTGGATGCTGAACACAGTAAAGCACAAAGAGAGCATGCTGATGAAGGGGATAGATTGACTACAACACTTCAACCTGAGGCAGATATAGAGGAGGAAAAAGACAGAGCTATTTTACGGCGCTCCGGTGTCCCTCGATACCGACACATCAGCTGATGACTCGTGCATTCTGCTGGAAGAATGCACCTCTCCTCTGCAGTCACCACAAATCATGGAAATCTTAAAGACTGATAAGAACGATGCTTGGGATGCAATGTATAATACACTACTGGATGAAATATCTCCGAGTGATGCCAGTGCTTTCAAACTAGAGCTACCATTCAACCCTGATATAGACCAAATAGATGAGGAAGGATACACACCGCTCTACAAGGTAGCTCTAAGAGGTCATCTCAACGCTGTTGACGACCTCATTTCACAGGGAGCAAACCCAAATAAACCAAGTAAGGGTGGACTGCGTCCTCTTCATGCAGCATCACAAGAAGGACATGCACATATCGTTGAGTTCTTCATCCTTCTTGGAGCGGACGTGAATGTCGAATGTGACTTGGGTCAGACTCCTCTTCATTCAGCAGCATCATATGGCCATACTTGTATTCTACATAGTCTCATTGCAGAAGGAACTGAAGTGAACAATGAAGATAACACAGGACAAACGCCATGTAATGCTGCCGTTCAAGAGGGCCATCTTGAAGCTGCAAATTATCTCATCGCAGAAGGAGCGAGGCAGAACAAGTATGATGAAACTACCCCACTCTATGCCGCTGCAAAATTAGGCTACCTAGAAGTTGTCAAAGTCTTCGTATCTAATGGAGCTGATGTGAACAAGCAAGATGACGAAGGGAGGATTCCTCTCCACGGTGGAGCTATTAACGGTAATGTTGAATTGATGGAATATCTCATTCAACAGGGATCAGATGTAAACAAGATGGATGCTATGGGTAGGACGCCATTTAATGCTGCCGTTCAAGAGGGTAATCTAGAAGCTGTCAAATATCTCATCGCAAAAGGAGCAAAGCAGAACAGATATAACGGAATGATTCCACTCTATGCCGCTGCAAAATATGGGAACCTAGAAGTCGTCAAAGTCATTATATCTAATGGAGCTGACGTTAACGAACAAGATGACGAAGGGAGGATTCCTCTCCACGGGGTAGCTATTACCGGTAACGTTGAAATCATGGAATATCTCATTCAACAGGGTTCAGATGTGAACAAGGTCGATGCTATGGGTAAGACACCAATCAATTTTGCCGTTCAACCTGGCCACGCAGAAGCTGTCCAATATCTAATGACAAAAGGAGCAAAGCCGAACAGATATGCTGGTATGACCCCATTCTTTGCCGCAGCACGATTTGACCTCCTTGAAGTCGTCAAGGTCATTATAACTAATGGAGCTGATGTGAACGAGCAAGATGACGAAGGCATGATCCCTCTCCACATTGCAGCTATAAACAGTAATGTTGAATTGATGGAATATCTCATTCAACAGGGATCAGATGTAAACAAGATGGATGCTATGGGTAGGACGCCATTTAATGCTGCCGTTCAAGAGGGTAGTCTAGAAGCTGTCAAATATCTCATCGCAAAAGGAGCAAAACAGAACAGATATAACGGAATGATTCCACTCTATGCCGCTGCAAAATATGGAAACCTAGAAATCGTCAAAGTCATTTTATCTGATGGAGCTGACGTGAACGAGCAAGATGACGAAGGGAGGATTCCTCTCCACGGGGTAGCTATTTCCGGTAACGTTGAACTCATGGAATATCTCATTCAACAGGGATCAGACGTAAACAAGATGGATGCTGATGGTTGGACACCATTCAATGCTGCCGTTCAACAGGGCCATCTAGAAGCTGTCAAATATCTCATCGCAAAAGGAGCGAAGCAGAATAGGTGTAGCGGAATGACCCCACTATATGCCGCAGCACAACGTAGCCACTTAAAAGTCGTCGAACTCTTGATATCCAATGGTGCTGATGTGAACGAAGAAGATGATAGCGGGATGATTCCTCTTCACGGTGTTGCTTTTAACGGTAACGTTGAGATCATGGAATATCTCATTCAACAGGGATCAGATGTAAACAAGATGAATGCTAATGGTTGGACACCATTCAATGCTGCAGTTCAAAAGGGCCATTCAGAAGCTGTTATTTATCTCATGAGTAAGAGAGTAAAGCAGAACAGATTTGATGGAATGTTTCCACTCTATGCCGCAGCACAATGTGGTCACTTAGAACTTGTCAAAGTCTTCATATCTAATGGAGCTGATGTGAACGAGCAAGATGAAGAAGGGATGATTCCTCTCCACGGTGGAGCTAGTAACGGTAACCTTGAAGTCCTGGAATATCTCATTCAACAAGGATCAGATGTAAACAAGATGGATAGTAAGGGTTGGACACCACTAAATGCTGCAGTTCAATACGGCCATTCAGAAGCCCTGAACTACCTCATGACTAAGGGAGCAAAGCTGAACAGATATAACGGAAATATTCCACTGTATGCCGCGGCAAAATTAGGCCATTTAGAAATCGTCAAAGTCTTCATATCTAATGGAGCTAACGTAAACGAGCAAGATGACGAAGGGAGGATTCCTCTCCACGGTGGAGCTATTAACGGTAACGTTGAAATCATGGAATTTCTCATTCAACATGGATCAGATGTAAACAAGAAAGATGCTATGGGTATGACATCCATTAATGCTGCCTTTAAAAATGGTCATCTAGAAGCTGTTGAATATCTCTTGACTAAAGGAGCGAAGCAGAACAGATATGCCGGTATGACCCCACTCTCTGCTGCAGCACAATGTGGTCATTTAGACATCGTCAAATTCTTCACATCTAATGGAGCTGAGGTGAACGAAGCAGATGACAAAGGGATGATACCTCTCCATGGTACTGCTTCTGGAGGCCAAATAGAAGTCATTGCATATCTATCATTGCTTCAGCCAGCAGCGCACATAGCTCATGCAGATACAATGGAAGGAATATCATCACGTAGTGTAGACCTAGGTGAGGAAGAAACAGGAGATCCTGGAGCTGGAGGCCAGTCAGGTGTAGGAAAATTAGCATCCAAGGGAGACAATGTAGAGGGCAGGAATGACTGCAATCAAGCTGATAACGCGAAAAGAGGAGCCGATGAACTCTCTATGAAGAATGTACCCATTAGGCCACAGGGCGATGACAAATGTTGCAATGGAAAACACAATCCTTTCGTTTATGCTAAGCTGAAATATCCTGGCAAAGGTGAACAGGATCCAATGCCGGATCATATTGAGGCAATCACGTGCACCGGAACAGGGAAAAGAGACACAGTAACACATGGCACAGGCTGTTCATCCCCGCAAGGACCTCAGACGTGGCAATACACCGGATTCGATCCACCCTATCCACAAACCACAGAAAATGACGGCCACCCGTACAAAGAACCGGAATCGAGATGCCACCCACTAATCGACGAAAACAGGCAAACGAGAGTGAGTGGTTATTAAAAGTATATTTTTTCTTTCAACAAAGCATATATTTGTTAGAAAATTTGGATAGAAAAGGTACTAGCAAATACAGATATTTTTAAAAGCAACCATTCAGCCAATGCTAACGTTATCATAGAGATGAAGAAGAAAATAATTCTTAGAAAGCAAAATGAATAACGTTTCGTACAAAGCCTTATGGTAAAGATTGCATAATATACTTTGCTTCAAACACACCTTTGCATGAGAAAAGGACTCAAATTTTAAAAATAGAGAATGAAAATTACATGCAATGCGAGTTTCTCACAGTTATCATTTATTTTTGTTGTGAGAAACAATAACGTGTTCATTCTATGCATGTATTTTAAAGTTTGTCGTACTCGTTGTTTTGTCTAATTTCTCCAAGAGCTTCCGTGATAACTAAAACTAAATATCGGCATTTCGTCTTCTTAATTTATATTCTTTTACATCACTATAATATGATATTTTCTATGATGTAATTGATTTTCCCCGTCAGGAATCTCCTTTACCGATGAATGTTGGAAGTGATCTACCCATCAACGAAACATCAGTGAAGTTTGAGAGGTACAAGTTACTTTCCGTTTCTTTTATATGAGCAGACATTATTATTCGTAGAACGAGATGTATTTACTGCATATATTCTGCTCCACAATTAATAGAGAACATTGAACTAAGACCTGATGCGGTACACCGGGTACTGTTGGGGTCGATATTTTAAATCTAGGTATTTTTTATTGGCCATATGTGGCCTTTCTGCAATGTACATAAACTTCTTTTTGTAAACATTCATACATTCATTCGTATGTTGCAAAGATATTCTTTTCTTTTTTATTTTTTAATGGGCAAGTAATATCATAATCCGAGTAAACGCTAATAGGGAGCCAATTTGATTGACGGTTTTTGTTCTCCCCTGACATCAGCTAACTCTAATTTCTACAATTAAAATCGACAGCTTCCCTACACACCCAACAGCTATCTTACCCCAAAAGTTGCATGACGGAAAGGCTGTCTCTACCAAAGGAACCTCTTTAAACCCAGTTTGGAAAATCCGGGTAAGATAGAAGTATTGCTTCCATTTATTATTTCTAAATAATTTACTGTTGAAGTTATAAAATAGAATAACGAGCTTATTATCAAATCGATTATAGTTCTGCATCTGTGCAAACGAAAATTATATGAGGCTTTTTTTTTAAGGACACTACCATAATTGTTAAATTATATTTTTGAGGCAAGAGTCGTTCATTACACTTGTCAGTAGTATTAAGGATGAGTGAAGAGACACGATTTGTAGATTTGTAGAGGAAGGCTTTCTGATTAAATATACTTTTACTCTTTTCATTCATTACCATCAATTCAGGTTTCTACTGCCTCGTTATATTTGACAATCGTTTTCGGAGCGATTATAAATTAATAGCATTCAATCATTCCCATATATTGAGAAATATAAACTGTTTCCTTGTGGAACATTGGACGACAGCATTTAATGGTGCCCTCCACTCATCATTGCTCACATCAGATCGTTGCTGAATGAGTTATTTTATGGCTTCGTCGAATTTCAACGACGTTCTTTTTTTAATTCATACCCTTTTGATTTAGACCAAACGTCGAACATCGGTTGACCTGTATCCTTCGATCCTTACCCTCGTACAAGTAGTCCTGCAGATGATAATCGCTTTGGCCATAATTCTTGCTGGAAGTCCGGTTTTCGTAGCAGGCAGAGATAGCACAGAACGGGTAACGCTACAAGCAGGAAAACCTGGTGTGGTCCCATTCAATCTCCCATGGCCACCTAATAGTACATCCAACGATGTTCCATATTATACACTTCGATTCGAATCGCAGCGACGTCCATTTTACATTAATGCAGAAGCTGATATCGAGGGCTTTAAGAACCCATCCCAGTTACCAAGATTTACAACATCAGTCACAGATTTAGACAATTCTTACTGCGTGAATCTGATTATAAATAACGTTGATACTGTAGACGAGGATCGGTACGTATTAACGGCATTCTGGTATAGCTTTCAGCCCTTTTTACGTGAAGTTATTACAAAGGATATTGATGTACAAATCCCACCCGGACCTGCAAAATGCTTCATAACTTTAAGTAAAAACATCAATTATCCGTACGAAGTGCATTGTCGAGCTACTTGTGGTAGTGTAAAAACCACACTATCATGTTACCAGAATGATGAGAAGCTTGAAGTCAAGGGTGATATTACAGATAATAGGTTAATTGCCCGAGGTACATTCTTGCTGCCCCGTATCACTTATCTCTCTTGTTGCTCACATGATGTAACCTCGTATGTGAATGAAACAATGTGCAATGATTCCAAATGGCCACCTGACAAAGAAACTACAAAACAAACTGTACATACACCGGCTGCTAATAACATCAGTAGGCCTGTAAATGGACACCATGAAACCACTCCTACAACCCGAATAGAATCCCATACAGAATCAGGCACTTGTAGGCATTTCATGTCTCCTTCTCTGTGGCACTTCACGTATCCCTTCATATACCTCCTCGCCTTTGTTACAATGTATTAGCATAAAATATCCACACGTGATATCAATTCTTGTTTAAAGAATATTATAATACTAACAAATAATGGCAGAAATATATTTCCATTCAAGTACAAATTCCGTTAATATATCTGGTATATACTGTATTAAACACCTACTGAAACAGATTCACATTGGTTGCTAAAGTTTTATACAGTAGGCTTGCAATTGCACATTGTGAGAGAGGGGGTGATTGGGGAGACCTGGAAAGGACTCACGGTAATGAAAAGAATTGTTGGTAGTCTTGAAAGGGACTGGGGGTTTTCTTCCCAAACTTATAGTTCCAGGGAGAACTATAGCGCCTGTTGGAGAGGATGGGTAGTAGGAGTGGCTCGACGAACAGGTTGACTATCCGTCGTCAGGAAATTTCAATTTAAAATGTGTATGTCAGCCGCAGTTTGAATGTAAAGCTGTGGTCACAAATCTACACAAGGCTACTTTAGGTGATGTGACCATAGCTTTACGGCTTTATAATAAAACTAATGTTGGACTTGCCATGTATGTTTTGCTTGTTATCATACGAAACAAATTACTAAACAGATATAGCTCACCTCAATTGCTCCAAAGCATTTACCTCTCACAAATTGGAAGGCTAATTCCTGCGTAACCTAATTTTCATACCCTTTACAAAAGTGAGCAGTGCTCACCAAAGCATGAGTTATTTTCGGACTTTTTGGTGTCACATGAAAGTTGAGTTTAAGAGCTTTCCATACATATAAAACAATTCCCCCAGAATCATATATATTTTTATTCGGCAGCCATTTCAAAAGTGTATAGTTTTTTGGGGGACGCACGGTATACCGAATTTACTCACAAATCTACAAAGAATTCTTACCTTATCCTTTTCTTGAGTAAAGACTTCGTCGGAAAGTTGTCTGAATGTTACGATCATTCGGGAATCGCAAAGGAACACACTGCACTTTTTGGGCATGGCTAAAATCAAGACTCCAATTTCAATCAATCAGATGACTACATAATATATTTGACACACTCAAGAGAGGTATATATTTGGTATTTGTAATGAAGTCTGTTTAATAGCGTCTCTGTAGAGTTTTATTGACCTCCCTTTGCACGATGAGGGACTTTTTTTAAAAAGACAAAGATAATCAATTACGTATCGTTAACCACACGATATGACATTTGGAATTATTGTTAATAGTAATATATGGTTATCGATAATAAAGTATAATTTTCGTTAAGATACTGTTCATGATTTATTTACATGATAGCGCTTTGTTATCGTTGGCTATATTCTGCATACTTTGCTACATATCTTCTGTATTTGTATGCATATAGTACAGTGTAAATTGTATAGTATGCATATTTTACAGTTACCAATGAAAATCATTGTGAATTTATTTGCAAAGATTGTCCTGTATAACAATAATTCCAAATGTCATATCGTGTGGTTAACGATACGTAATTGATTATCTTTGTCTTTTTAAAAAAAGTCCCTCATCGTGCAAAGGGAGGTCAATAAAAGGGAGGTAGTAGGTGTGTGCATATGGGGATGTGTTGTTGTGTTGGCAGCTGCCAAAAAATCCACTTAATCTACCAACAAAATACCACTTTTTGTATTCATGGATGCCAGCTATAGGTGTACTTACATCTAACAGCTCCCTGGATGTGATATTCTTGGATTTTGTGTGGAAATAAACCTGAATTTGGGGAAATTGATCTTCATTGTTCATCTGGAGCTTTGTGTATATTCTCAGGGCAGTCCCACTCATAGCACTTCATGGTGGATCTCCATGAATTTTGTTTTAACTTGCACCAGGGTCTACTTTGGATTTCCTTCAAAGTTCAAGATTTCTCTAGTCATCATTCATGCAAGGATCTATTTACTTCTAATCAATGCATGACACGATACTTGACTGCTTAGCCTCTGATGTGGAATTTTAACTGCTTTTTTTAAGCTTGTGTGCATTTTCTCTGATAGCTGTAGTAGTCTACATGTGTACTGACCCTACTGATCTGTTCCTGCCAGCAAGTAATGTATGTATTATTAGTAGTAGTTCTTCATAATTAGATATTGTGTAATGGGTAGAAAGCCTAAATATCCTTGTGGAGTATGCTCCAGGGCAGTTACTACAAGGACTACAGGAGTGCAGTGTGAAGGAACCTGTCTGAAATGGTTTCACGCCGAATGCATTGGCTTAACATCTACCGAGTATGTAGCATTTGATTCTAGCTCTATCGTATGGATCTGCAACCACTGTGGGGCTCAAAATTTGGCTCATTCCTGTCTCTCAAGCTTGCAACTCAGTCCAGACACCAACAGGTTTGGAGTGCTTGATCCTGATGGCCAAAATGTCATCAGCGAGGAAAACTCAAATTCATGTAGGCCTACATGTGACTCATCAAACCCATCATCTCCTGGTTCACCCGCCTACTCATCGTCGCCCCAAAACATCAAGCAAAGGCGGTCTAAGCACAAACCTCGACCTAGAGTGCTAAGATTTCTCAATGTGAACTGCCAGAGTATACGTGCTAAGATGCAACCATTTTCCATCTTGGTTCATCAACACAACCCTGACATAGTCATTGGTACAGAGTCCTGGTTGTCTGATGGCATCAACAGCAATGAAGTATTCCTTGATGAGCAATACAGCATCCTACGTAGGGACCGTTCAAATGACCCACATGGAGGGGTGTTTATTGCCACCAAGACTGATTTGATCGTTACAAGAGAGGAAGAACTGGAGACTGACTGTGAGATACTGTGGTGTCGTATTGAAATGGCAAGGAGCAAAACACTTCATGTTGCAGCTTACTATCGACCAAAAGAAGATGATGAAGTCAGCCTCGCTGAGCTGCAACGGTCTCTTTCCAGGTTAGATAGAAGACACCTGGTTGTACTCGCAGGAGATTTCAACCTACCTGGATGGAAGTGGGATGGCCCTTATGTTGGTCCCTGTGCTTACCCTGCCCTTCATCATCAGTTTGGGGAAATTATAAACGATCACGGTCTTACCCAACTTGTCAAAGAGCCTACTCGACAAGCGAACACTCTTGACTTGATACTTATCAGCAATCCAACCTTGGTCAACTCTGTGAAGGTAGTGCCTGGTATCTCGGACCACAACTGTCCAGTTGCTGATATAGACATGTCACCCCCACGAAGATACCAGCCAAAGAGGAAAGTTCCTATGTACAAGAAAGCAGACTGGGAGGGCTTCGCAGAACTCATGCAACATGTGGCAGACTACATATGTAGCAAGTCATCCAGTGCATCAGTCCATGACCTGTGGCAACTCTTCAAGAGTGGAATTGAAGGGGGTATTCAATCATTCGTCCCCCACAAGATGCTCAAACAGAAACAAGACTTGCCGTGGATTACTAGCGGTATCCGTAAACTCATCTATAAGAGAGATAGGTTACACAAGCAAGTGACCAGGCTCAGGAAACAGAACATGCTGGTCCCTTTCCCGCTTGAGACAGAATTGCAGCATTTGAAACGCCTCATCCAAGCAGAATCAAGAAAGGCATATTGGAGCCATCTTGAGTCAATCTTCACTGCTGATGGACCCAATGAGTACGAGGGAATGAAGAGGTTCTGGAAGTTTGTGAAGAACAATCGTACTGACCGCTGTGGGATACATACTCTGAAAACTGATGAGCATACTATCACTAGCCCCCAGGACAAGGCTGAAGCACTGAACAAACAATTCAAGATGGCTTTCACCAATGAAACTGATGTTCCCGCTGATCTCCTTCCTGAAACATCTCCGTATGACTCCATGCCAGACATCCACATCTCAACCGAAGGCATTGTTAAGATGTTAAAGAAGTTGAAAGTCCGGAAAGCCCCGGGACCAGATGGAATACCAGCATTGGTACTCCGCAAGCTTTCAAGAGTGGTAGCTCCATCTCTGCGTGCCATCTTTGATGTCTCATACAGGACCAGTGAAGTTCCAGATGATTGGCGCCTTGCGAACGTGGTCCCCATCTACAAGAAGGGAGATAAAACAGATCCTGAGAATTACCGCCCAATCTCTCTCACAAGTATCATCTGCAAAATGATGGAGCACATATTTGCAAGTAACATCATGGGTCATGCGCGCAGAAACAGTATTCTCTGCCCACTTCAACATGGTTTCCAAGCTAAGAAGTCGTGTGAACTCCAACTGACTGGCTTTGTCACCGACCTCTTGAACAACATGGAGGACAACAATCAGACGGACATAGTAATCACAGACTTCAGTAAAGCCTTCGACAAGGTTGGTCACCAGAGGCTTCTGAAGAAGATGGAATACTATGGTGTGAGAGGCCACAACATTGACTGGATATCCAGTTTTCTCTCCAACCGTAAGCAGCAAGTTGTTCTAGATGGTCATACGTCATCAACGGTAGAGGTCCAGTCAGGTGTGCCTCAAGGGTCAGTACTCGGACCCTGCCTCTTCCTTTTCTACATAAATGACCTGCCAAACCAACTTTCAACGAAAGTCAGACTCTTCGCCGATGACACGGTTCTGTACCATACCATCCAGACACCTGAGGATGCAGACTTGCTACAGCAGGATCTTGATCAACTTTGTAGGTGGTCAAGCAAGTGGATGATGGCACTAAATCCAAAGAAATGCCAGGTCATAACTGTCTCCAGGAAGAAGACCAAGTATGTCCATCGTTATTCACTCAACGGAGAAATCTTGGAGTCTGTGTCAGCTGCCAAATACCTTGGCATTACTCTCACTGCTGACCTCAACTGGACACAGCATGTATCTGCCACTTGCAAGAAGGCAAACAACACCCTAGCCTTTCTTAGAAGGAACCTGCGTGTCAACTCCACTCGGCTTAAGACTACTGCATACCAGGCTCTCGTTCGCCCTCTTCTTGAGTACGGGAGTGCTGTTTGGGATCCACACACCATCAGATGTGTAAACCAGTTGGAGATGGTCCAGAGACGAGCAGCGAGATATGTTCTCAACCGCTATCATCATACATCTAGCGTCTCTGATATGCTGAGTCAACTTGGATGGACCTCCCTCCAGAAGAGAAGAGAGCATCAACGTCTCACTTTACTGTACAAGATGCACTACTCTTTGGTTGATTTTGACATCCACCACTACATCCAACCGGCAACAGTCGTAAGAACTACAAGATCGTCTCGTCCTTACTGTTATCGTGTCATGCAGTCACGAACAGAGCAACATATTCACTCCTTCTTTCCTCGCACTGTTCGACAGTGGAACGCTCTCCCTCTTGAGGTTGTCCTGGCTCCATCAGTGGAAGCCTTCCAGCGACAACTAAAGACCGGGGGGAAGTAAATTCCGGCAATGTTTTTTTACTGGCACTATGTATATATACACCTCTCACCTGCACACCTGGACATCCCCATGTCGCAACACACATGCACTCGCACACATCTGCAAGAATCTTCAGCAGTGAAGGAGGCAGATTATTTTGAAGAAGAAGAAGAATGATAGAACCTCGTATTTTGAATAATGATTAACACTCGTTTGAAGTCGTAGTAACAAATGTATTGATGTTGTATATGTATATCACTCATTATTTTATTTAGTATTGTTATTATGAAAATTAAAGGCCAACGCCTTTTATTATTGGAGGTAGAGTATATGCTTACATTGTGCAAATTTTGAAAATATTTGAAATTCATACCGACCTACTTGCTCATATTACGAGAGTATGATGGTCACAAAGGGTATATTGTTGCTTTAAAACATAGCTCAACAACTTTTGGAGATGTGTTTATTTTTCTCTCTATATTTATGGCCGTAAAATAATGATGTCGACAATTAACATACAGACCAGCCATGAATAGAATTGACACAATAATTTAATGATTAAAACAGTGGTGTTGTAAATATCCTGATTGATGGCTTTACAATATATGTAACCTTTATACAATATACAGAAATACAATGAATGTAACGATGGGACATGTATGTATAACAGAAGTAAATGCTTAATGTATTTTGAAAATTTGGCAAACCAGAGAAATTTGAAATTCATTTTCCTTTGTAATTGTTACCACTATACAACATATCGTGTGAGATTACTTAGTGTTTTACAGTTCTTCTACTCAAATGCGAATGGTTATTTTTTTTTAACACAGAATAGATACAAAATAAATGTATAGACTATACATATAACTTTTCTCTAGTTTCTTATATGATCAGTATGCTTCCATGTATCTCAATGGGTTATGTTACTATTAATATATGTTAACGTCGCTTCAAAAGAACAACAACAGCTACAACCGAAAGCCTTTAAGCTGGTTATTTTGTTCTAATCATGCTATCCTCTCATGGATTTCAATGATTTTGGGCACTTAGTTTTTAAATGCTTGGAAATCGTAGCTCTCTCACTTTACGCTGAAACTTTCTCACTTTTTCAAACCATGACAATGACATAATTATGTATCCAGGCAGAAAGTAATATATTGTTCATACAGTGTCGTGTTTTGTTGAAGTAGAATGAAATCAATATTAAAAGGGCATACATATCACAAGTGTGTATAAAACAAGAAGAATGGACAAGAGAAACAGATAACAAAACAACGCATATAATTGGTATTTGTAATGCAGTCTGTTTAATAGCGTCTCTGTAGAGTTTTATTGACCTCCCTTTGCACGATGAGGGACTTTTTTTTGTATAAAAACAAAGATAATGCATTACGTATCGTTACCCACACGATATGACATTTGGAATTATTGTTAATAGTAATATATGATAATCGATAATAATGTATATTATTCGTTAAAGGGATAGTTGAGTTCTGTTTTCAGACAGCAAATGTCTTCAAAGTGCATGGTTATTGCTCTTATTCTTATCTATGACATTTCTAGTGTCCTTTTAGAACCTAAAATTGCTATGAAGGTAATTTTAGACCCCAAAATGTGTGAAATTTAGCCAATATGAGCACACCAATTCAGCTCCACTTTAAAAAAACACACGGTGACCGTTAATTAATTATTTAATTTAAAAAAACAATACATGGGTCTGCTGGTTGTGCATAATATAAGCAACACGAAAATGCCAACATCGGCATTGGCTGAAATACGACGTAAAAACCGTTATTTCGTTTTTTTCAACGTTTTTTTCAAATTTGTCAACATACCTAATATTTGTGGTGGTACACAAGTATTAGAAATCGTTATATTTTAGCCGTCTCTGAACCGATTTGATCAAACAAAGATGATTTTGTCATTTAAATATTATGTTCTTTCAAATTTGACACTCAGTTTGTCATTATCTCACAAATAAATTATTTTGTGTAGCGCCCTCTGCAACAGAACTCAACTATCCCTTTAAGATATTGTACATGAATTATTTATATAAAATTAATAGCGCTTTGTAACAATATCATTTACTTTATTCTGCATACTTTGCTACATATCGTCTGTATTTGTATGCATATAGTCAGTGGCGTACGCAGGGTTTTTTCAAAGGGGGGGGGGGGTTAACATTTTGAAATCGGGCCAGAAATTTCGCAACGACTCAGCCAGCCACTGAATAAGCGGGGGAGAGGGGCGGGCTGGGGTGGGAGGGGGGGGGGGGGGTAAGAGGACCCTTTTTTAAGCTGGTTATTTTGTTCTAATCGTGCTATCCTCTCATGGATTTCAATGATTGTGTGCACTTAGTTTGTAAATGCTTGAAAATCTTAGCTCTCTCACTTTACGCTGAAACTTTCTCACTTGTTCAAACCATGACAATGACATAATTATGTACCCGGGGGGGGGGGGGGTAAGAGGAGACTTTTTTTTAAGCTGGCTATTTTGTTCTAATCATGCTATCCTCTCATGGATTTCAATGATTTTGTGCACTTAGTTTTTAAATGCTTGAAAATCTTAGCTCTCTCACTTTGCGCTGAAACTTTCTCACTTTTTGAAACCATGACAATGACATAATTATGTACCCAAGGGGGGGGGGGGTGGAGTGGTAAGAGGACACTTTTTTGTTTTGGTCCCCAAAAAATCGCAACGACTCAGCCAGCGGGAGGGGGGGGGGGGGGGGGGGGGGAGGGGGAAGAGGACACTTTTTTGTTTTTTTTTGTCTCGACATTTGAAAAATTGACATTTTGCTCTTTTGGGGGGGGGGGTAAGGTCATCTCTCTTAGGTCAGCCGTAGGCCTAATTTTTTTCTTTTTAATTTAAAACAAAAACAAAAACAAAAACAAAACGAAAGGGGGGTGGGGGGGGGGTATGCTCCAAAATACACACATAACAAAAACTGAAGGGGGGGGGTCAACCCCCCCCCCCTGCGTACGCGCCTGCATGTAGTATAGTGTGAAAAGTATAGTATGCATATTTTACAGTTATCTATCTGTATAATAACAGAACCTCTCTGCGTATTTTGAATAATGAATAATGCTAGTTTGAAGTCGCAGTAACAAAATTATTACTTTTGTATATGTATATCATTCATTATTTTATTAAGTATTGTTATGATAATAAAATGCCAACCTCTTTTGTTATTGGAGGTAGAGTAAATGCTTAGATGTGGCACATTTTGCAAATCTTTTAAATTCATACCGACCTACTAGCTCATATTACGAGAGTATGTTGGTCTTTTAGAGATGTGTTTATTTGGCTCTTTTTATTGATGGTCTTAAAATAATGATGTCGACAATTAACATACAGACCAGCCATGAAGAGAATTGACACACTAAAACAATAATTGAATGATTAACACAGTGTTGTATGTAAATGTCCTGGCTGATGGCTTTACAATAAATATAACCTATATACAATATACAGAAATACAATGAATGTTACAATGGTACATGTATGTATTAAAGAAATAAATTTGTGATGTATTTGATAATTTGGCATATGAGATAAATTTGAAAATCATCTTCCTTTGTAAATGTTACCACTATACAAAATATTGTGTGAGATTATTTAGTGTTTTAGAGTTCTTCTACTCAAATGTGAATGGTAAGTGTTTTTAAACACTGAAGAGATACAAAATAGTTGCATAGAATATATTGTTCATACAGTGTCGTGTTTTGTTGTAGTAGAATGGAATCAACGATTAAAAGGCATACATATCACAAGTGTATATAAAACAACTAAGAACGGACAAGCGAAACAAAATATAAAATAAACCCATACACATAGGTATGTGTAATGCAGTATGTTTAAAAGCGTCCTTGCTGAGGTTTATTGGCCTCACAAACGTACCATGTGACATTTAGAAGGATTATTGATAGCAATCAGTGGTAGTTTTTTTTTTTCTCTCTGCCTTTAGGTAATGAATTACGAAAGTTTGAAAACGTCGCAACAAGGTTATTTATGTGGTATATGTATATAACTACTGAATATTATAATCATGATAATAAAATGCCAACCTTTTTTGTTTTGGGGGTAGCGTACATGCTTATATTGTGCATATTTTAAATTTATGTTTGACATTCATACTGACGTACTTGCTCGTATTATGTAAGTATGTTGGTTACAAAGGGTCTAAGTTTGCTCTTTGAAGGTATAGGCCAGTTTTGAAAACGCCCTCTTTCAAAAATTGAAATGGAAGCTTTTATTTTGTTAATTAAGTTTCAAGTTTCAAGTTTATTTATCTTTCTTTCATAACACACATTACAAATATGACATGAATATAAAAGAGTGAACAGAATATGGCGTTACAATAGAACGATGAGGTGACCTTGGTTGAAAGCAAGGCTTGTGGCTTGTTTTAATACCAATCATATGAATAAATCAGTTGTGACTAATACGTGATGATACTAATTTTGCCAGGAAATTGTCTACTAATTGATATATGTGGTAAATTATCAAATCGATCCGGCCTGGATAGAAATTGCGAATGCACTTTAACATTGAACATTTGGGGATATATATCTCCTTTTTTAGTATCGCCATCTAAACATCTGAAGGCAATATTTAAACAATATTGAAAGGATATCTTGCACCGCAATTTTATCACTACCGGTCTTTACCTTTAAGAATAACATAACAAAAAACCTTTAGAGATCCGTTTATTTCGCTCTCTATATCTATCCTCGTAAAATCATGATGTAGAAAGAACACCAAATGAACAGCTACAGAGGAGTGACACACTAAAAACAATAATTTACACAATTATAAAGGTACATACCCTGATTTATGGCTATATAACGTATGTAAGATATATATATAATTTACAGATATATAATGAATGTAACAATGGCTCATGTATGTATACAAGAAGTAAAATTCCGAGATGTTTGATAATTTTGCAAACGAAAGAAATTTGAAACATATATTCCTTATTCATAATATTCCTGTAAATACTTGTATCGGTTTACCATGTATCGTGTAAGCTGCTTAGTGTTTTAGTTGACGTTTACTAGTATTCAAATATGACTGGTTATCCTTTTTTTAAATACTAAATAGATGAATGTACAATAGATGTTTTAATAGCACATATAAGTTTTTTCTAGTTTCTACTGTGACCAGTATGATTCTATGTGTTTAAGCTAGCTATAATAACAGACGTATCTGGTATGATAGTATGAAAGATGAACCGTGAATATGGAGTCCATGAAATTTGAACATCTTTGGTACGTTAATCTGTTCTGTAACCACCGGTTTTTATTGAACAATGGACGGGGCAGAACTAAATGAATGATCAAACTTGCTTGTTCTACTAATAAATACAATTTGCCTTTTTTAATTGTTATCATGCTATATATAATTATGTTAAATAAAACTTTCATCCTTGATGAGTATGATTTCTATGCTTGATGAATAATACTTTTCTAAACATTAAAGAGTGATGAATTATGGTCAAAGAAAATTAATATATAATGTCAGTTAGTCCTATTTGGAACTATATGCATATATATCATCGTAGGAACTCCACATGAAAACAGGTTTAAAATGTGTGTAGTGTCCTTCACCTTAAAGGTACTATGTCCCATATGCAGGCCCAAAACAATGAAAAGGTTAAATTCTAACGGCATTTGAAAGATAATACTAATTTAGAACTTCCCTAAAAAGAGGGGGCTTGAAAATGTCTTTTAGTGTGAGAATAACGATTATTAGTTGTTGAAACGACTTAAGAGCTATGCATAATTTGAATATTAGGACACTGCTAACGTTTACATTTCACAGATAGGACATACATGACATGACAATTCCTGCAAAGTTCTACAGAATTTGATGTTGGCTGAAAAAGGGACATAGTATCTTTAACATGTGTGCAAAGGTTGTTCTGTGATATTCAAACAAGATTTGGTAATTTAGTCATATTGAAAATTTCTAAACGGTAGCACACAATAGTCAATTCTCATTTGTTTAATAATTAAGTATTATTAACCGTATATATCAGACATCTGAGCAGGGCAATTTTTAAATGTAATTGCCCTCAAGGTTTAATGGATAAGCCAACAAAAGTACAGGCGGGAAAAAAAATTATTGACCGCTCAGAAAAGTCAATGAGATTTTGAGTGTAATTTGCAGGTCAATAATATTATACAATAAACCAATGAAAAAATATTATTGCCCGATCTGAAAAGTCAATGGGATTTTGTGTGTAATTTACCGGTCAATAATATTATACAGTAAACCAATGAACAAATATTATTGCCAAATCTGAAAAGTCAATGGCGAAATGCGTGTTAAACTAAAGGGTAATATTTACCGTGTTTACACAGTGATCCGCCTCGAGGGTTGATGCCGCGAGGCGTGTTGAAACCGGTAATTTGATTTCATATAACGGGATCCCAGTGATCCGCGAGCCGGGTTGAACCCACCTTTTTGATTCCACCAGAATTGCAGGTCTCAACCCGCGAGGCGTGTTCAACCCGGCAATTTTATGTCATGTAAACGGGATCTGATCTGCGAGCCGTGTCGAACCCAGCTAGCTAGATCCCATCTGCTCTCAGTTTTGCCCCTGCTTACGATCGGCCTTTAAAAAAAAAAGGTGTTCCAATCTCCGTTAGATTTATTGATATTGTTGCCTGGAATGAATATAACTTCTTTTTTATTAATGTTCAAGTATCATGATTGATATATTTTCACTTCATTGAAATGAAAGATACCATTAGATATTAAATGTTTCCTGTAAACGAAGTAAGTTTGTTCAAAGTATAAATATAATTTGAATTTAGCCAATTTAATTTACGTTATTACTAATAGTAAACTACTACTAGTATTACTATTAAACAGTAACAACATTGTTAATGGAACGGTATAGGCTTATGCCTAATCTACATGCATGAGAGTTAACACGTGTCTGAGGTGAATTTGATACACTGCTTGTATAGACTATTAACAGTATTGTGGCGAATTTATGAAAATTACCTTTCACTTTCTCTCTCTCTTTCATATCTACAATAATTTATGATTTTTCTGACGAATGAGTATATAAAAATCTCTTCCATATTGTTAATAACGTGTGCCAAATATTAATGGATTTGCTCTGAATGAACGACTAGTTGTACGAGAAGCATTGTGCTCTTGTTGATGAATATTCTTAATTTATACTACTGTTGATCAATACTTGCATACTTTATGTAATATTCATTAGTTAAAAGGGTGTGCCGACGCGCGCAGCCAATAATATTCTAGTATATATGCGCGCATGTTTTTCTTTTATGCGCAACCTAAAATGAATAGGCCGCGCGTATGTTACTGGATGCAGGTCAAATTCCCCGAATTGTGACGTCATTGTGGACCGCGGGCCGTGTTGAACTCGCTTTTTTGTTGTTTCCGTGTTTATACACGATTACTGTGTAAACACGGTAAATGTAAATCCTTTGTAAATTTCATCGCGCATCTACTACGCGTATGAGAACCTGCGCACTTTGCGCACACTCTATTGTGATGTAATAATCACACCCAAGGCCCACTGTTTGCAGTGTATCGAAAATTTCATCAAGCACTGGATGCACATGCAGTGCTGGTTTGACGATGTGTTTTCAAATTTTAATGCTAGGAGCCCCTGTCCAGTGTAACTAGGCTAATGTATTTTACATAAGTTAAGAGTATAAGATATTGAAATGTTCTTGTTTGCTCTGAATATCTGATGTGGTTAATACTAGTAATATTGACTGCCTTCAGGGCAATACGACATATATCGCCCGAACCGAAGGTGAGGGTGATATATAACAAGTCGTTTTGGCCTGAATAAGGCAGTCAATATTAGTATTATTAAACACATCAGATATATAGAGCAAACATGAAACTCTTACTCTCGTTTACTCTTAAATTATGTAAAATACAGGAGCCTACACTACAATGGGGTTTCCTAGCATGAAAAGTTGCAAACACATCGTCAAACCAGCACTGCATCCCGTGCTTGACGAAATTGTCGATACACTGCTTGCAAAGTGCGCATTTTTCATATGCGTAATGGATGCGCAATGAAAATTACAATTGACTCTACATTATTGCCCACTTGTTTAACACGCATTTCGCCATTGACTTTTCAGATCGGACAATAATATTTGTTCATTGGTTTAATGTGTAATATTAATGAACGGCAAATTGCACATAAAATCCCATTTTTTAAAAAGTTTTCTGAGCGGTCAATAATATTTTGTTTCGCCTGCAGTTTTCTTAGTTTATCCATTACACCTTGAGGGCAATAACATTAAAAAAAATGCCCTGCTCAGATGTCTGATTAATTAATTTCTGGTTAATAACAAGCCTTATACCTTTATATCATCGTAGCAAGTATTATTGTGCCTACACCAGAGAACGGCTTTGTCTAACATTCAGGGGCGACGATCCTGGGGGGACGGGGGGGGGGGGACACGTCCCCCCCCCCCCCGCTCAAAATTTGAAAAAATGCACAAAAAAATGTATAGCAAATACTGACTAAATACTGCAACACACTTTTAGGTTCTGGAGGGCCCAAGAGTGAAGCGTTAAGACAAATACATATGCAAAAATCTTTTCACTCGGGAGCTATGCTCCCTCGCATAATATCCTTCAAAATGTACAAGTAAACACCGAGAAACTTGAAGTATGAAAAAAGTATATTGCTCGTTTTTATACTATAGTTTTGTTTAGGAATGTAATTTGTTAATACAACAACACTTCAAAAACCTGTGAGGGGGTAGTCACTTCCGTCACCTTCACCCCTCTCATTCACTATGCTCCTTCGCACTTGAGTACTGATGGGGGGGGGGGCTTTGGGGCAGTTCCCCCCCCCAAATGAAATTCAAACGTGGTTTATTTCTAATTTGAAACGAGTGATTTACAAATGTTGTTGAAATGGCATGATTTTTCCCTGAGTTTCCAGTGGCTCTGACCCCTGGACCCCACTAAGGGCCCTAAGGCGGTCCCCTGGTTGCTCATCTGACCGTTATGAAATGCCTAAAACGCCTGAGCTTCCAGGGGCTCTGCCCCCTGGACCCCACCAATGGCCCTAAGGCGCCCCCTGGATGCTCATCTGATCGTAATTTGATGCCTAAAACCCCAGAGC
This sequence comes from Strongylocentrotus purpuratus, assembly GCF_000002235.5. NCBI lineage: Eukaryota > Metazoa > Echinodermata > Echinoidea > Camarodonta > Strongylocentrotidae > Strongylocentrotus > Strongylocentrotus purpuratus. The sequence goes on from NW_022145606.1 coordinate 20,636,340, forward strand.
TTCTGGGGGACTTCGCCCCCTGGACCCCCCTCCGATTAGTGATATGCATGCCAGTGTAACAGTTAAGGGGTCAAAATATGCTCATCTGACCGAAATTAAATGCCTAAAACCCCTGAGCTTCATGAGGCTCCGCCCCTTGAAACCCACCGGGGCTTTGCCCTTGGACCCCACGCAAAATTACGCTCCACATTGCTTTTCTTTGCTCTACCGGATCGTAAATAATTTTGCCCCCCCCCCCCCCCCCCCCCCCCCCCACACACACTTTGAAAAACGTTCCCAGGGCGTGCGTAACATGTAAGAGTGGTGGTGATGCGTTTTTTTTCTTCCTCCCCCCCCCAAAAAAAAAAAAAATTGCTCTGCTCCCTCGTCCCCCGCATATCGTCCCCCCCCGGTCATAAAAAGAAATCGCCGCCCCTGCTAACATTATATTATATTTACAACCAATACTTAAACCACGATGAACCGTCGTGGCAGCCACTGAGAAAAATGTTTTGTACACAATACATCTTTCGAACGGAGTATGAGAATCAAACAACTAAAGAGAATGGATATAGATAGATCATACAGTGTGTGTGTGTGTGTGTACGTGTGTTCGTGCGTGTGTTTGTGCGTGTGTGTGTGCGTGTGCGTTTGTGTGTGTGTGAGAGAGAGAAAGACAGAAAAAAGTAAGAACGCAGAGACGGCATAACAGTCACCCCCTCCCGAATACATTTTTTAATGACTTTGAAATATTTTCCTATTGTAGATTCCTTGTAAAGTACTAGCAGTACCAATTTATCATTGCTTTTTATTCAAACACCTTGTTTATAAATGCCAGATTTACTAGTTTACAAGTGCGTGGCATCGAGGTTTTTTTTATGACCAGAACTAAACTATACCAGATATCAGGAAGAAATGTACTGACAAACTGGAAAAGAAACCATTTCATGGGTAAGTTAGTGAAAAAACCTTTCCTCTGCAAAATGGAGATACGTCTTTAATAATCTAGAAATTATCAAGAAATTTAAATTTCGAAAGATAAAATAGATTAGAGAGTATTTAAAATGCGAAAATTACCCAGTTATATAGATATAGATAGGTTGATATCTTCTTCGTATAGCAAACATTTCATAAGTAGTGCATGAACGGCAACTGCGGCAGCATCAAAACGATGAAGAGTCTGTGGAGGAGGTGGAATTATACGGATGGATTTGGCTTTCATATTCAAGTTTTTCGCTGTCTTTTGTTCCTGCCATCCTTGACTTTGAATAGCTATTCCACTCACTTTCTACCATATAATTAACTATATTACAATTTGTATGATGATGCAAATTGCTTTCCCGTTCCTCATCATGGAGATATGAAGTCTGTGGATCTCCATCACTTAAGTCGCTTCCTGCACTATTTGTTAAGCTCTCCGCAAATGAATCTTCTTCTAGAATGCTATCAATATTTATATGTCCCTCTCCTCCGAGCGGAACATGTTTCTTAAGCTTCCAATCATTGCTTGAAATTGAAGGGCGTAAATCAGAATCAGGAATTTCATAAAAAGTCGCTTCTTGTACGTCGCGTAAAGGAGATCTCTCAACATTAAAACGAATTACTTTCGGAGAAGGCGGTGGAACACCAGATTCGCAGGTCCCAATACATCTGCAAACTTTTAACTTTTGCATTAAGACGATGATCATAATGACGAACAACAGTAGGCCAAAGGCGATCAAAATTGGTGTCACTAACATCGGCATACCCCCAGGTAACTCCTTCGATGCATTGGTAGTCGTGGTGCTATTTATATACAATTTCATAGTGGTTGCGAAATGTGTGTAGATTGTTGTCGGATATTGATCTTGTTGAATGGAGGATGATACCAAGGAGGCATTATTGAGTTCTTTCATAGGAAAATATCGTTTCGTAGAATCGAAGGCAGAATAGTTCGTGCCTTGCCAAAATTCCGTGTTGTTTGTAAACATATAATCTTCATCAGACAATTTACATGCCGCAAGTTCTTCTGAATGAAGTTCATTGTATTGGAAAAACCTGATATTGCAGACAACAATGCCTGGCCTCCTAATCATTTGGAAGTTGTAGACGATAAGATGACTCCCGCCATCTAGTGATTTAATAAGATCATGCTCTCCATCGTTCTCCGCAATAAGAAGGCCCTCTAAATACCATCGAAATACAGCTGCCTCTATAGTTTTGACCTCAGCTGAACATCGTAAAAGGTTCGTTGCAACATTGTAATTCACTGTTGGCTCTCTAGTATGAGTCATTTGTGGCAGATCTAAAGCACTTGATTTGCAAGTAGAAATCAAAGACTCGGCAATATACCTAACATTAATAATTGAGTTACCTCGAGCACTTGCAACATCATTACTAGCCTCACATGATATGTTTAAAATTGTTTCAGTTCGAACATTATCAAGAATGATTGTCAAATTGGTTACCTGGGATGAGCATTGTGCAAATACTTCTTCTGGTTTGCAGAACCATGTGTAGCCTTTTACTTCAGGGTATCCATTAGCAATACACTGGAGCGTCATTTCAGCGACCAATGGCCATGTCATCTCAACTTGATATGGAATGATCTCTACGACCGGAGAATGAATTACTTTAAATGGACCGAGAGAGCAGGTAGATTGCTGTCGGGGAAAAACCTCGCTCTCTGCAATGCAAACCAATATATAATTGTGAATTAATGAAGTTACTCTAATATACCCAAACAATATCAATCCTGTTTGTGAAAAGGAAGAGAAAATATGTGGCCTTTGCCATCTTAGAACAGATTGGGGGTTGGTTTGTACACTTTCACATTCAAGAGCGAGTTGGTCACCCTCTCGAAGTACGGCGCTTGATGGACCCCTGCAAAGCAATTCATTGTTATTAAGGGAATAAAAGACGTCAAGCGTTGCAAACTCAGATGAAACGATATTTCGAGAGTCATCTAAGAGAGAAATAATTATCCAGCATTTGTACAGATGACTCATCTTTCTGTGAAGCTTGTTGATGGTTAGGGAGGATGTAATCCTTCGGTTGATGATGTCCGATACTGTAGTGACATTGTACAGTTCAGTGTGTTGTATAGTTTGAGTAAGACCGTTCACCCAGTAGGAGGTTGCAGAAGAGAAGGCAACCATTGATATTAAGGTACACTGGAATGACGCAGATGTATCCTCTTTCGCACTCACATCAGCAGGCTGGGTGACGAATTCGAAAGTAGTAGAACACACTAACTGATTTTGCAAAATCACTAGAATTAGTAATAGTTTTGCGGTAGGAAAACTCCTTTTTTGACAATGGTAACCTTTCAGAGCGGCAGAATGGGCCCCCATTTCGACTGATACAGACAATGACAAAACTGCATAAGATGCTCCTCACACATATGAGTAAATGATAAGATAGATAGATCGAATATTATTCCTGAAATTAAATTAATAGTGAGATAGTGATCATGTGAAACTGGCGATCATTTGCTTCATATCCTTTTTCCGGATACAAAATGAATTGTCAAGTGTTTTTATCGAAACCATATTTTAATTAATTATGGGGGAGGGGTTGAAGGTTATTTATTTTGTTGTTGTTAAGATGACGTAAACTGGTTTGTTCAATGAGTTTTGACATATATTCACAACATATTACTTTTCCTTCTTGACGTTAGGTCCATGTCATCTCATCTTTACTGTTGCCAAAATGTTGAAATGCACTTGTTTATGTTTTAGGCGTGGTGCAGAAAAGAATGATCACAATGCAGCTTACAGAGGACAGGGAACAAAAGAGATAACAAAAGAGTAAGAATGCAGGAGGAAAATTGTAATGTGATATGTCGTACGAATCTTCTACATATGCGTGATGATTATGTTAATGTGCTACTGCTGACAGCTCTGGTAAAGGTTGGAAAAGGGGGGAGGAGAGAGAGAAAGACAGAAACAAAAACAAGCCCCTAGAGTTCGTGTGAAAACTGGTACCTGTAAAGTTCTCCCTGCTTTAATTGCAGTATGCTAGTCCGTTTTTTGCACACCTTGTATTTAAATGTATATGTATGTATATACATGTAGAAGAAAATATAGTAATTCACACCGCAAGATGGAATACACAAGAAGCATGGATTCAACTTCACAATCGCTTTCGATTATATGCCTGAATGTCCCTAAGTATACCTACCATCCTACTTACATGATGCTAACATAACTAAAAGAAAATAAATTATCGGTCCGGATATCAATTCAATATCACTTTAATCATTCTCGAGACAACACCTGTCATTATCAATCATCTTGTGCAAGAGCCACTTCTCATTAAAGACGGGACCAGTATGGGAGCGATGGTGCATTCCGGATATTATACGAATAATCTTCTTCTGCAATAATGTAAGGTTTTGAATTATGTACTTGCAGGAATTCGCCCAAACAAGATTACAGTATAAGAGCACAATTTAACATACGTAGAATGTGATTGGCAATAGATGTTTGAGTCTGGATATAATGTCAATGTAGTAGTAGTAGTAGTAGTAGTAGTAGTAGTAGTAGAAGTAGTAGTAGAAGACTTTATTGGATAACTTATTTAGCACAGGGCTAATCTGCCACAAGGTGGTCCATGGACACACCTTACTTTCAACTTCGTAAATATGGTATTTCCATTACAAGGAACTATCTAAATAGCGCCAAGAAATTTGACTTTATCTTCCCTTGGCAATATGACATTATCAAGAACAATGTTGAGATCATTTAAATCTGCATTTGTTCCATTGTGAAAAATCATATAATTACATTTATTTACATTTACAGATAATTTATTAGATTTGAACCATTCACATATATATATATATATAAGACCTGCATTTACTGTATCCATAAAAGACTTCAAGTTTGAATCTCTTTCAAATATGTTTATGTCTTCTGCATACAGTAGAAAAGACAATTCATTAGCAGATTTATAAATATCATTCACATATAATATAAATAACAGTGGCCGAAGCAGGCTACCCTGTGGAATTCCGCATGTTAATGTCCTAAACTCCGAAATAGGAGATTGATACTTAGTACATTGTAATCGATTGTTAAGAAAGCTGGTGAACCATTTATGAGCTACACCGCGTATTCCAACGAATATAGATAGTAAAATATTGTGATTAATTGTGTCAAAGGCCTTTGACAGATCTATTAAAACTCAAATGGCAAATTCATTTGCTTCGAATGCGTCTATGACTTTACTACAAAGACTGGTTAGAGCCATGTTGAATAATCCCTACGAAAACCATATTGATGTTTATTGAGAATAGAATGTTTGTCAAGTAATTCAATAGTTCTTTTATAAACAATGCGCTCGAATAATTTAGAGAAGACTGACAGTACAGAAATTGGCCTATAGTTTGTAAATTCACACTTGTCACCACATTTAAAGACTGGTGTTACTTAAGCTTTCTTTAGCCGATCTGGAAAAAACTCCTTTCAATATAGAAAGATTGAATAGAAATGTTTTGGTATATCGGTGCCGCACTTTACTTCCATTTCGGTGACCAAGGTTCGATTCCTGGTGGGTCAATTTAAAATATATATATATATTTGCTTTCGTTTCTTATTTGATGTTATCATCTTCTTCGACTACTATCTCTCTTTCTCTCTTCTCTTTCACCTTCTCCCTCTCTCTGTCTCCCTCTCTTGCTCTGCCTCCCTCTTCTTCACTTGCTCTGTTTCCATCTGTCTCTGCCTCTCTCTTTCTCTAGTCTCTCATCCCTATCGCCCTCTCCATTTTCCGGCTCTGGCTCCTGTTCTCCCTCTAATATGTCTTATGATATTCCTTAATTTTCTCTAGCTCTTTCCTTTGCTCTTAGTATTCTTATTTCACCCCTACCATGTTTTCTTAAACTATACTCTCTCCTTCCAAGTGCATTCTGATTCCTCTGTCATCCCTCTGTCCAGCTCATGTATGTTTACATGACTATAACCCGTCTCCCGCTCTCCTTCTCTTTATCTATATCTCACCATTTTTCATTTTGATGACGTCATCATAGTGAAAACTTCGTTTAAATGCGACATGTCAGAATTTTCTTAATTTGCGTGGCATGCCTATAGGAGGTGACTTTTTCTGAAATATGCATCCTACATTCCGGTCTTGTTTGATTAAATTTCATTATGATCATGATTTTGATCACAATCATTTCTCAATATTTTGTTCATCGGTTAAGTTATCAACTTCAGTTCAGGTCACAGTTCATCAGTTCATCAGTTTAGCTCATCAATTCAGTTCATTTCACATCAGTTCAATCTATCAGTTCATCGATACTTCATTCATCAATTCATATCTTTATACATCATTTTACATTAACATCATTATATTGGATCATTGAATTAAAGATGAGCATGATCGTAAGAATTGAAAACAGACCACCTAATTCGTCCCCATGACGATTTAAATTTCTAGTTATTTATTAGGTGGTCTGTCGATGACAGATCACCTATTGATTTCGTTAGAATTTTCTTTCTTTATTCTTTATTCTTTATTCTTTATTCTTTCTTTATTTATTTTTATTTATTCCGTACACTTTTTTTGTGTATACGTTTACTCGAACTCGACCTGGTCAATTTCCTTCAAATTTCTGCTAGTCATCAGGCCCTATGATATGAAGTTCCCGAAACCTTTTTCAAGTTCATGGGGTCATCGTGACGTCATCCAGGCGCCATTTTGTAAAAATCAGGTCATTATCATATCTCAATAACGAGTAATCAAAAATAAACCATATTTAGTATACATCAACTTCCGGTCAAAGGTCAACTAAAAATGTCAACAAAATCCGTGCGCGCACCTCGACGCGCACGTACGCCCGCTTAAAATTTTTAAAATGCTCCAATTCGTCCCAAATTTTGTTTGCACACGTTTCAGGTCATTTTAAGCATTTCAAAATTTTCCGTCCGTAAGTGTCCCCGCGCGCGTTGCGCGCGCTCACAGCGCGCGTAAAAAGTCAAATTTAATTTTTTTTACATGATTTAGATTCCTCTTACCGTAAATGACAATTTACATTAATTTCAGTCACTCTTGACCTTTCATAAGGCCGTGAGCGCGCGTCAAAGTTCAAAATCCGCGCGTGCTGCTATGGGCAATATAATGCAAATTTGATCAAAAACATGCCATTTTAAAAATCAAAATAGCTCTTCAGATAGTCCATTGACCCCCAATTTTTATATCATGGTTGGAAAAAGCATGAGTTGGAGATATGAATTCATGTCTCATTTGATCCTCAATTAACTCATGACGTCATCATAATGGCCTCCGAACTCAAAATTTCAATTTGCATATTATGACGTCAGCAGATTTTTGAAAAATTGATTGTATCTCTGTAAATATTGATCAATTTTCTTTCAAATTTTGATATGTTCTACCTGAGAATATTCTCTACAAAGGCAGTTGACACAATATTTCATTTTGACAATGGTATCATGGCGTATTTTTGCGATTAAAGGAGGCATGTCAATTTTTCACATTTTGCGTGTATTCTCTATGGGACATGACTTTTTCTCAAAACTGGATTCTACATTCTCGTCTTTCGCGAGCCATATCTCCGTCGTTTTATCTTTGTTTACGCTGAGCTTTGAGTGTGTTGTAGCTGAGACAATAAGCTATCACAAGTGTGCCCTTTATTTCTCGATCAGATGCCGGGATCATGCTCATATCTCACATACAAAGTGGGATTTGATAATTCCATTTTCCGTTTACGTGTAATCTCTATGGGAAATGTTTTGGTATATCGGTAACGCACTTGACTTCCGACCTCGAGGTCCCTGGTTCGAGTCCGGGCGTCTCCAACAATTTTTTTTCTTCACTTTTTTTTCTTTTTGACCTTTCACTCTACCATCTCCTTTGAATATTAAAACACGTACAATTGCAAATAATGTAATAAACAACCATATTTACTTTATTATTACCCTATTATCACTAGATCCATTACTTTTGGCGTGTAATCCTTATGGGAGATGACTTTTTCTCAAATCTGGATTCTACATTCTTGTCTTTTGCGAGCAATATCGCTGTTATTTCTGCTTGGTTTTTGTTGATTTTTGAGTATGTTGTAGCTGAGACTATACGCTATCTAAATGTTCTCTAATTTTGTTCAGTCTGATGTCATCGTGGTCTGTTGATGATAATCATCAACATCATCATGATCATCATGATCATCATCATCGTCATCCCCATTACTATCAAGATCATCATCATCATGATCATCATGATGATCATCATTGTTTACATGTCTATATAACTTCTCCCTTTCTCAATATAGTAAATATTATAATCTCTCATAAGACTTGAAGACAGACCACCTAATTCGTCCCCATGACGAATTAAATTTCTAGTTTATTTTTTATTTTCCGCACTTTTTTGTGTAGAGGATAACTCAAGATCGGTTTAATCAATTTCGTTCAATTTTGACACAGTCATAGGTCATTGTCATGAGACGTGACAGTAACATTTTCAAGGTCATCAAATCTTCATGACGTCATCCAGGCGCCATTTTGTGTTTTTTTTTGGTACTTTTTACTCAGGATCATATCTGCATAACGGAAAAGCATTTCCTATTCATATTTATCATGATTAAGGTCAATATCCGTCCGGTCAATTTCAGGTCAGAAAACGCGTGCGCATGCGTACGTCTGCGCGTCAACGCGCGCGCAAAAAATAAAAATGCTCAAAATCGTGTCAAATTTTTGTGCATACGTTTGAGGCCATTTTAAGCATTTCGTTAAAAACTCGCACACACACATGCGCGCGCGTTTTCGCGCGTAATGGCATTTTGCAACATAAAATCGCCAATTTTTTTATGTCATCATATTTTTCACATTTTTCCAAGCATTTTGATACCTTGTTCACCTTATTCTGCCCATTAATAACGGAATGAGCGTCCGTTTAAGATAATGTCCGTGCGTGCGAGCTCTTGTAATACATAGCATACATGGGCAAAAACATGCCTATACAAAATCCATTGTAGCGCTTTAGAATGCAAGATGAACCCAATTTTGTTTTCAAATTTTGATAGGGTATGAATTGGATATATGATTTCATGTCTCATTTGACCCTCAATTAACTCATGACGTCATCATAATGGCCTCCGTACTCAAATTTTTAATTTGCATATTATGACGTCATCATATTTTTGGAAAATTGATTGTGTCTCTGTAGATATAGATCAATTTTCATCCAAATTTGTATATGTTTTAGCTGAGACAATTCTCTACAGATGCAGTATCCACGAATTTTCATTTTGATGAAAACATCATGGCTTTTTTGCGATTAAAGGAGGCATGTCAATTTTTTACATTTTGCGTGTATTCTCTAAGGGACATGACTTTTTCTGAAAACTGGATTCTACATTTCCGTCTTTCACGAGCAATATCTCCGTCGTCTTAGCTTAGTTTTCGCTGAGCATCGAGTATGTTGTAGCTGAGACAATAAGCTATCACAATTTATATCTCGATCAGATGCCGGGATCATGCTCATATTTCAGACCACCTTAATCGTCCTCGTGACGATTTAAATTCTAGTTTATTATTTATTTTTATTTTCCGCACTTTTTTGTGTAGAGGATAACTCAAGATCGGTTTAATCAATTTCGTTCAATTTTGACACAGTTATAGGTCATTGTCATGAGACGTGACTGTAACATTTTCAAGGTCATCAAATCTTCATGACGTCATCCAGGCGCCATTTTGTGTTTTTTGGGTACTTTTTACTCATGATCATATCTTCATAACGGATAGGCATTTCTCATTCATATTTATTATGATTAAGGTCAATATTCGTCCGGTCAATTTCAGGTCAAAAAACGCGCGCGCATGCGAACGTCTGCGCTTAGCGCGCGCGCAAAAAATAAAAATGCTCAAAATCGTCTCAAATTCATTTTGCATACGTTTCAGGCCATTTTAAGCATTTTTCAAAAAAACGTGCAAACGCGCATGCGCGCGCGTTTTCGCGCGTAATGGCATTTTCCAACATAGAATCGCCTAATTTTCTCTGTCTTCATATTTGGCACATTTTTCCAAGCATTGTGATACCTTGTTCACCTTTTTCTGCCCATTAATAACGGAATGAGCGTCCGTTTAAGATAATGTCCGTGCGTGCGAGCTCTTGTAATACATAGCATATATATATATATATATATAAATCCATTGTAGCGCTTTAGAATGCAAGGTGACCCCAAGTTTTTTTTCATATTTTGATAGAGTATGAATCGGAGATATGATTTCATGTCTCATTTGACCCTCAATTAACTCATGACGTCATCATAATGGCCTCCGAACTCAAAATTTTAATTTGCATATTATGACGTCATCATATATATGAAAAATTGATTGTATCTCTGTAAATATTGATCAATTTTCATCCAAATTTTGATATGATTTAGCTGAGACAATTCTCTACAGATGCGAACTTTCATTTTGACGAAAGCATCATGGCGTATTTTTGCGATTAAAGGAGGCATGTCAATTTTTTACATTTTGCGTGTATTCTCTATGGGACATGACTTTTTCTGAAAACTGGATTCTACATTCCCGTCTTTCACGAGCAATATCTCCGTCGTCTTAGCTTCGTTTTCGCTGAGCATCGAGTATGTTGTAGCTTAGACAATAAGCTATCATAAGTGTGCCATTTATTTCTCGATCAGATGCCGGGATCATGCTCATATTTCACTTGCAAAGTGGGATTAGAGAATTTCATTTTCCGTTTACGTGTAATCGCAATGGGAAATGTTTTGGTATATCGGTAACGCACTTGACTTCCGACCTCGAGGTCCCTGGTTCGAGTCCGGGAGTCTCCAACAATTTTGTTCTTCATTTTTTTTTTCTTTTTTGACTTTTCAATGATCATAAAATTGAAAACAGACCACCTAAATCGTCCCCATGACGAATTAAATTTCTAGTTATAATTATTATTATAATTATTTTATAATTATTATTATTTATTTATTTATTTATTTACTTTTTTTGGGGGGTGGGAGGGGTGGTCGCACTATGTACATGACGGACAAAAAAAGCGGACAAAATTATTCAGTTCCTCAGGTAGACAAAGGAACATCCCTTCACTGCTATTGTTTAAAAATGTGTAGAACAGGTGTATATGCGACATAATTTTTACATAGTAGCAGTGAAGGGATGTTCCTTTGTCTACCTGAGGAACTGTATAATTTGTCCGCTTTCTTTGTCCGTCATATTCATAGTGTAGGAAGCACTCTTATGCCTAGGTCACATATAAACCGGGGCCCGTACGATTTTCCCTACCCGGCGGCTTGCCGTGGATTTAGAGACCGTACGGGAACCGTCCGATTTTCATTTCTACGGCATGTGCGGTCACATATTCTGCGGCGCCCGGGAGGTGCCCGGAGAAAATTGGTCGAGTGAAATGCAAGGCGCCCGTAAGGGTGCCGGTGTGGTAGGCGATTTGTTCCGGGTTCCGCGGAACAAATCGGCGCGCCGATTTGTTCCTCGGAACGAATCTACTGGATCGACTCGTTCGCAGATACGTTCGAAAGCCGCCGTTCTTATCCGACATTGGCCGAACGTTTCTGCTTATATAATCGCGTATATTTTTATTACTTGTGTCGAATAAACATGGTAAAAATAAATTTTAGCTTTATCTTGATACTTTTGTATTTATTGTTGGAATGAAAACCAATATTATTTTTTTGGAAATATTACTTAATAATAAGGTTTATAACCTCGTACGGAATTACCCGCGCGCGGTACGAAAAATAAATAAATAAATAACCTACTGACTAGTATATGCGCATAGAGTACATGTATATCATATGCATGCACGCACGTGCATACTCGGCACGGGGGGGGGGGGCAGGCGATAGTTTTCTGATATTAGGCCTACATGTACGTGAAAATGTACGTGAAATTAGTGGTTTCCAAACAAGGGGGCGCAACAGATCTGCCACTGTATGTAGCGGAATGGGGGGGGGGGGGGGTATAGACACACTATGCTATGGCTCTGTTTAACACTAACTTTTGTCGGCTAGTACCAAGGGTTGAAAATTCAACAAAATATGTCGGGTTTTTCTTTTATTTCTTTTTTTTTATTCTGCCGGACACGTCTTTTACTTGAGGAATTTTCTTTCTCTTCTTTTCTTCTTCTTTTTTTTTTATTGGTCCTTCTTAATTATCAGCTCGACCACTCATTTCTTTTTGTGTTGACCCCGGCCCCCCCCCCCCCCCCACCCCACCCCGCATCTCTTTCATTTAAACTACATGTACATCATTCATGCAGCCCACATGCATAATTAGATTCTGTGATGATCAGCCCGGTAATAGGTGGTTGACGTAACACGATATCATATAAGGCAGCATTCAAACCAAATTAGAAGGCCTGATTAGAAAACACCCCGACATCTGCTTTTACAGGCAAACTAAGCCTATGGCAACAACTGCCCTTTTTGCTAGACCCGACCCAGTCCCCGTCGCTTCGCGACGGCGCTGTCTATAGTTACTGTTTGTGGTCAATCATTGGCCGCAATTATCAACCTATTTGAACAACGGGAATCTGCATTTCTATACAAAGTTCTCAAATTGGCAATCGTTGGTGTAGCTAATTTGGAGAAGTTTGATTGGTTGCAAAGGCCGACCAGAATAGTTCATTTTGCTTTAGGGGTGTACCAAGGCGTGTATTCAATAATACGTGAGCACGCACGCTCTCCGATGAGATTCGGAACGGATCGGCGGCTAAATATCCCGCCGATTGGTTCCACGGAATGAATCGCCTGGCCGGAACCGATCGCCTGTGACTAGCGGAACGAATCTACGAATCCGGAACAAATCGGCGGGTACATATCCAGGCGATCGGTTCCGGAGGAACCGATCGCCTGCACGGAACAAATCGCCTATGACACCGGCAGGGTGACGGCCGAGTGCCGGCCGGTAAACTTACGGGCTCCGTCCGATGAGCAGGTGTACCGATGGCTCCCGGAAGGTGCCCTGCTGGGGCCCGGTCGGGGTCCTCAAGGCACCCGGCCGGGTTCCGTGCGGTGCACTGAACTACAGAGTCAGAAAAAATGTCCCACTTTTTAAAAGTTGTATTGTTTCAAGTATGAATATTAAATCATGGGTTTCATGATATATCTTGATAGAGTTATCCTCCCAGTACATTTAGGTACCATTTTCATTTGAATCTCTGCATGCATCACTGAATATCAGACAATCTTTACAAGACTGCCAGATCTCACTTGCGCCAAGTTACTGGGTGAGGAATAAAACAGTGCGTTGAACAAAGCGGTCAGACACGCGCACATGCACACACACGCATACACACACATACATGCACCCACACGCACACACAACACACACAGCACACACGGCGACAATTGTTTCATAATTACCCCTATATCAAGATCGCTGAATGTGTGTGTGTGCGTGTGTTTGTGTGTTTTTGTCTGTCTGGCTAATTGGATAATTGAAAAACACTGGCTGTCTTTGTTCAAAACATTATTTTATTCCTCACCTAGCAACTTGGCGCAAGTGAGATCTGGCAGTCTTGTAAAGATTGTCTGATGTTCAGTGATGCATGCAGAGATTCAAATGAAAATGGTACCTAAATGTACTGGGAGGATAACTCTATCAAGACAACATGAAACTGATGATTAAATATTCATACTTCGAACAATACATCTTTTCAAAAGTGGGATATTTATTCTGACTCACTCTGTATGTGTCCTCTGGTATCCGCACCTCCTGTATTTAAAACTGCGTTGTACATTTCAAGATGCCGCCGTGAGGGACCCGTAAGGGCAATATTCATTTTAAATGGCCCCCGGACGGCAGACGCCTGTTGTTGTGTATATCACCCGGGGCTCCTGAGGGGCCCGTGAGTGCGCCTTAGGGTACGCGTACGGAACCCTTGAGCACCGCAAGGCGTCCGTAAAGATTTTTCATGAGAATTGACCGCCAAAATCGTGAGGGGCCCGTCCGGGCACCGTCCGGAGCCCGCATGGGATCCGTAAGGTACCCTACGAGCCCTTTACGGGCTTTCTACGGCCTAACGGTCAGATAAAAACGCCGGGAGAATTGGGAGCAGCCAACTCAGCACCACGGCGCCCGTACGGCTTAAAAAACTGTCCCGGCGCCCGTAGGAACTTTACGGCAACTGGACGGACACCGGGCGAAAATTCCCAAAATGTCTGTTTTTACTCGCCGTACGGGCCCCGGAGTGTATATGTGAAAGCCCCATTTTCGGCCGCTGTCCGGCCGGCTGCCGTAAAGTTCCGATGGGCGCCGGGACAGTTTTTTAAGCCGTATGTGCGCCGTGGTGCTGAGTTGGCTGCTCCCAATTCTCCCGGCGTTTTTATCTGACCGTTAGGCCGTAGAAAGCCCGTAAAAGGCCCGTAGGGCACCTTACGGGTTGCATGCGGGCTCCGGACGGTGCCCGGAGGGGCCCCTCACGATTTCGGGGGTAAATTCTCATGAAATATCTATACGGGCGCCTTGCGGTGCTCAAGGGTTCCGTACGTGTATCCTACGGCACCCTCACGGCCCCTCAAGAGCCCCGGCTGATATGCACAACAACAGGCGTTTGCCGTCCGGGGGGCCATTTAAAATGAATATTGCCTGTGCGGGTCCCTTACGGCGGCATCTCGAAGCCGTATGTGCGCCGTGGTGCTGAGTTGGCTGCTCCCAATTCTCCCGGCGTTTTTATCTGACCGTTAGGCCGTAGAAAACCCGTAAAAGGGCCGTAGGGCACCTTTCGGGTCGCATGCGGGCTCCGGACGGATGCCCAGAGGGGCCCCTCACGCTTTCGGGGGTAAATTCTCATGAAAAATCTTTACGGGTGCCTTGCGGTGCTCAAGGGTTCCGTACGTGTACCCTACGGCGCCCTCACGGGCCCCTCAAGAGTACCGGCTGATATGCACAACAACAGGCGTTTGCCGTCCGGGGGGCCATTTAAAATGAATATTGCCTGTGCGGGTCCCTTACGGCGGCATCTCGAAATGTACAAAGCAGTTTTAAATACAGGAGATGCGGATACCAGAGGACACAGAGTAAAAAAAAATGTTCCACTTTTTAAAAATTGTTTTGGTATGAATATTTAATCATGATTTTCATGATATGTCTTGATAGAGAAAATTTTAAAAAGTGGGACACTGTTTCTGACTCACTCTGTCGTTCAGTGCACCGCTCGGCACCCGGCCGGGCGCCTTGAAGACCCCGACCGGGCCCCGGCAGGGCACCTTCCGGGAGCCATCGGTACACCTGCTCATCGGACGGAGCCTTTAAGGTTACTGGCCGGCACTCGGCCGGGACCCTGCCGGCACCCGGCCCTTACGGGCGCCTTGCATTTCACTCGTCCAATTTTCTCCGGGCAACTCCCGGGCGACGCAGAATATGTGACAACACATGCCGTAGAAATGAAAATCGGACGGTTCCCGTACGGTCTCTAAATCCACGGCAAGCCGCCGGGTAGGAAAAAATCGTACGGGGCCCGGTTTATATGTGACCTAGGCATAAGCATGCGAAGCGCGCTCCCTAGGAGTGGATGCGAAGTGCAGAAGCTTTGTCATTTCATTTATTTATTAGGGAACAAAACGATTCGTTAAACCGTTCTCGATTCTAAGTAAACCTTGTCTGAATTCGGTTTCCCCTTTCCGCGCAAAGCGCAGATGCTCTGACGATTCATTAAAATATTAGGGAGAGAAGACGATTTTTTGTACCGTTCTCTATTTGTAATCTTTGTCTGAATCTCCCCCTTTCCGCGCAAAGCGCGGAAGTTTTGAAGATTCGTTTTACCGTTCTCGACTTTTAATATTTGTCTTAATTCGTTTTCCCCCTCACGTGGAAGCTTTGACGGTTATTAAATTATAAGAGAAGGAAGACAATACGTTGTACCGTTCTCTATACTCTTAAAGACCGTTAATACTACTGGGCCAGAAGGGATTAGACCACACAGCGAGGTCACTGACGGGTGGGTATCTCATCTCAACTCAGCTCTCAACTAACATAAGAAAAAGAGGATCATGGGGACCAACAGGCACCGATTGGGGAAGTTTTCTATATAGGGAGCAAGTAGCTACAAGTAGGACAGTGGGGTTTTAATTCTTGTTTGAATTCAGTTCCCCCTCCCCACAAAGCGCGGAAGCTTTGACGTTTCATTTAATTATTATTCTTAATCCTTGTCTGAACTCATTTCCACCCCTCGTGCGCGAAGCGCGAAAGCTTCGACGTTTTATTAAATTATTAGAGAAAGAAGATGGTTCGTTGTACCGTTCTCGACTTTCAATTCTTGTCTGAATTCAGTTTCCCCCCTCACATGCGAAGCGCAGAAAAGTTAACTCTTTATGCGCCACTTAAAAAACCCCCCTGTGCCACATTCTTTTAGGGTCACACATTTCGAGGGAATCTTTATTGACTCTGCTGAATCAAGAGGCTATAACTCTTCACTGGATGATCATGATGAAAAATATTGTGCAGCAAAGTTGTAGACCGGAAAACGTGCTTTTCGATGAACCGTCATTTGTTATATTTTGAATTATCATTTTTATAATAATCATAATTATATAATGTTTAATTTTTCTTATTTACGGCAGTTTTTTATCCCTCTAGAATTTCTTATTTAGCAATGATAAGACATCTTCAAATCGAATCTATTAGAAAGGTGGACTTCTTACCTTTCTTTACATACCTTGCTCAAGTATTCTAACAATTCAGAAGGTTAGTATTTAGGTTGTTGAAGAAAAGAAGTTCAATAGGGAGAGACTTGAAAGTACCCCGCTCAGCCACCCTTGACAATGGGCTAATCTGCCCATTGAAATCCCTATTACCCCAGGTTATTGTCAATGTCCGGTTTAGCGGGGCATGAAAAGGGACGTCGTGGGGATGTTTTTCTTTGTTGTGCCATGATAAGTCAATAAGAAATAAGAGAATGTTATTGATTTTGCCCACTGGTATGAGCATGTAAAAATGGTATAGGCATAATATATTATATGTGATATACATGACATAATCAGCATCTTATTGAAATGTCTCATTATGAATGTTCACCGCATCTGTTCTCTCACCTTCTTTACCCCTCAATAAAATTGATTTCAAGTACATTTATCACAGCCATAGATATACAAAGAAAGAATGAATCAATCTTAAAATATAAACTATATTGCATTGTTTTCCATTTACTTTATTGTGAGAGAGCTTATTATCAGAAATGATTGACGAGTGGAGTATGCAATGAATAAAATATGGAGAACGGACGTGAGAGACATTATGAGAGAGAAATAGTGATATGAAATGAAAGGACTTTACTGTGAATAAAGATTATAAGAGAAAGAGATAAAGATGACGGCAAGACAGGATACATATTGATACGAAAATAACAATAATAATGAGATAGAGATGACGGAAAGAAAGAGAGTAAACACTGATAGCATAAGAATGAATAAAGATAATAAGAGAAAGATATAGAGATGACGGCAAGACATAGGGTACATATAGATAGGAAAATGATAATAATAATAAGATAGAGATGACGGAAAGAAAGAGAGTAAACACTGATAGCATAAGAATGAATAAAGATAATAAGAGAAAGATATAGAGATGACGGCAAGACATAGGGTACATATAGATAGGAAAATGATAATAATAAAAAGATAGAGATGACGGAAAGAAAGAGAGTAAACACTGATAGCACAAGAATGAATAAAGATAATAAGAGAAATATATAGAGATGACGGCAAGACATAGGATACATATTGATAGGAAAATAATAATAATAATAAGATAGAGATGACGGCAAGAAAGAGAGTAAACACTGATAGCATAAGAATGAATAAAGATAATAAGAGAAAGATATACAGATGACGGCAAGACATAGGGTACATATAGATAGGAAAATGATAATAATAATAAGATAGAGATGACGGCAAGAAAGAGAGTAAACACTGATAGCATAAGAATGAATAAAGATAATAAGAGAAAGATATAGAGATGACGGCAAGACATAGGGTACATAATTATAGATAGGAAAATGATAATAATAATAAGATAGAGATGACGGAAAGAAAGAGAGTAAACACTGATAGCATAAGAATGAATAAAGATAATAAGAGAAAGATATAGAGATGACGGCAAGACATAGGGTACATATAGATAGGAAAATGATAATAATAATGAGATAGAGATGACGGCAAGAAAGAGAGTATTACACTCATAGCATAATAATGAATAAAGATAATAAGAAAAAGATATACAGATGACGGCAAGACATAGGGTACATATAGATAGGAAAATGATAATAATAATAAGATAGAGATGACGGAAAGAAAGAGAGTAAACACTGATAGCATAAGAATGAATAAAGATAATAAAAGAAAGATATAAAGATGACGGCAAGACAGGATACATCTTTCTTTCATTAGTTTTATTCATTCTTATTCTATCACTGTCTACTCTCTTTCTTGCTGTCATCTCTAGCTCTTTCATTAATTTTTATTCATTCTTATTCTATCAGTCTACTCTCTTTCTTGCTGTCATCTCTATCTCTTTCTTTCATTATTTTTATTCATTCTTATTCTATCACTGTCTACTCTCTTTCTTGCTGTCATCTCTATCTCCTTCTTTCATTTTTTTTATTCATTCTTATTCTATCAGTCTACTCTCTTTCTTGCTGTCATCTCTAGCTCTTTCATTAATTTTTATTCATTCTTATTCTATCAGTCTACTCTCAGGGAACACTTTTATCACTAGAGTCTTCGTCACTGCTCGATTCGTCGGAATCAGAGTCCATGCTCCATGCTTCCATAGTAACAAGATCTCGAGCCTCCTCTACACTAAACACACGTTGACGTTTTCCAGCAGGTGCCATCGTAACATCAGTAAAAAAAATCCAAAGAAAACCGCTAAATACACGGTAATTTCGAATGTAACACTATGAAGAAAAACAGTTTACCGGAAAGTGTGCGATGTATACAATGTAAACAATAGTAAACGCAACGCGTGGCTACACACTGCGAGCGGTATTATGAATGTCTAATTGACTCGTATACATCTGTGCAAAAATGCGAAGTTGGCACGCCTACGTCCGTGCAAATCGGCGAACAAAGCAAACAAAGAGTTAAAGAAGACGATTTGTTGTACCGTTCTCGACTCTTAATCCTTGTATGAATTTGGGCTTCCCCCATCCCGCGCGAAGCGCTGAAACTTTGACGTTTCATTAAATTATTAGAGAAAGGAGACTCCACCCAGCAGCCCCCTCTCTCTCTCAATCTTACTCCCACCCATTCTCTATAGGCTCTCACCCTCTCTTTTATCCCCCGTTTCTTTTGTTTCCTTTTTTCTCATTTTTCTTCTTTTCTCCTTCTTTTTCTTTTCTTTCTTTTCCTTTCCTTTCTTTCCTTTCCTTCCTCTTTTTATTTTTGTCTCGTTCTTTCTTCTCTTTCCTTTCTTTTCCTTTTCTTGTTTTCTTTTTTTCCCATTCTCTCTCTTTTTTCTCCTCCCCCTTTTCTCATTTACCCGACGGCAGCGCAATTTCACCGACAATATCCTGACAGGTGGGGGGGGGGGAGATGTCGCACCCCCACACCCCCTGCCTACGCGTATCCATTGTTTGCGATGTCATAGCAGCGCCCATCTGACACCAAGACTGCACGGCTCGAGAAAAAAAAAACACAAGCCATGAGATGACAATTACCATTAATTTATGTTAACGAAGTGCAATCAAGGCTTTATAATACTACCTGGATTAAAAGAATACACTTAAAAAAAAAAATAACAAGTGGGTCATATTTTCCTTAGTTATCATATTCCCAAGATCGTTGTGCGCCCTACCAGTCAATGTCAATATATGTATACTGTAATTATCATCATTCATTTAATGTCCACCGTTAAGCTTTACTCCAAAAAAAGGGGGGGGGGGGGGGGTTCTCATTATGTACCCGGTTTCGCACAATAGCATTTACGTGGAAGTA
Organism: Strongylocentrotus purpuratus; assembly: GCF_000002235.5. Classification (NCBI taxonomy): domain Eukaryota; kingdom Metazoa; phylum Echinodermata; class Echinoidea; order Camarodonta; family Strongylocentrotidae; genus Strongylocentrotus; species Strongylocentrotus purpuratus. Next base: position 20,656,249 of record NW_022145606.1, read on the forward strand.
TATAGTCTCACTGTATTTCAATATATGTCCTTCAGGTAAAGAAATGTCGACTATCCACTGAAATGACTGCCAGGATGTGGTCCTGTCTCAGATCTTTCACCTCACTGAACCATCTCACCATCTCAGACTCCTCTCTCAGTTTCCCTCCATCTGCTCCTGAGCTTCTATCGGTCACAAAGCTAACAACCGAGAGAGTGACGTTACAAAGCTATGAAGGTCTGCTGTCATCGCTTCATTGCTTGGAAGAGATCGATATCACCATCGATGATGCAGAGAGAGACATACCTCAGATCACGGCTTGTCTTCGTCGGACCGGAGGACAGCAGCTCACACGCATTAACCTTGTAGCAGCGCCATCATCACTCTCGAGTGAGACGATGAGAGGACTGGGTCTACTGATCAGAGAACAAACCAAGAAGCTACAGCGGCTACATCTGTACTGGGTGCAGTGCACAGACGAGGAAGACTTTGTTTACCTCAGCGAGTGCTGCAGACGGGTGAAGATGATGTCAGAGCTGTGGTAGGTTCTTGTTCAAATCTAGTATAAAATAGATTCAAATCCTACTTGATTCTTTTCAGTTACTCTGCAGTAGTAAAGAATAATTATACGAATGCGTGAAGGGATGCAAAGATTATAACGTGGGTGTAATTTTCAAGTCTTTGACTGAAAGTTAGGATGGCTTTTGTTCGATTATCGCTCTCAATTGTTATTTTAGAATTTTAGAACAATAAATATAAATTGAATGCCTGTATTGAAAATCCAAAATTGTAATATGCAGTTGAATGTATTAATATTAATATTTTGCACCGTCAGAAGCTAACTTAATGGGGTCCATGTTGACTCAACATGGATCTATAAAACATATCCTTTTACAGTTAATTATCATTATCATGAATTGTTATTATTATTATTATAATTATTACGATTGTCATTATTATCATATTAGTATTCTAGCCCATAATTCGACTTATAATTTGTAAATTTTCGAAGCTTAAACAATGCCAAACTAGGGGAAATGACTAGTTTTCACGATCCCCCCCCCCCCCCGCCGGAGTTATTTTCTTCTGCGGCACAGATTGGGGCTTTTTTTTAAAAAGAGGTCTTGATTTAACCCTAACCCTAACCCTAAACTTTCCCATAGGCTCAACACGCACCTAACCCCAATCTGTGCCGCCGAAAAAAATAACGCCCCCCGCCGGAGGTTGATTCATCATCTAAAATTAATTTCGATTTTAAATATCTTTGAAAATATATTTGTTATTAAAGGCTGAATCACTTTTGGCTTAAAACTGATGCTCGTGAGCTGTTTTACAGAATCAAATTTTAGCTAGAATCGATTTTGATAAATTTTAGGTTAAATGTAAAGGGCTCTGTGATCAAGGCTAGTCGATGTTAGGTCTGTCAACCTCGAAATTGCGTCGCTGAACTAGACTACTGCAAGAGAGGTCCTCAAAAGATAAGTAAATTCCATTTTTCTTCTAAAATATTCATTATGCTGATAACAAATTGTTTTGTTGGTAGAAGGAAAGTATTCTTCTCATATTTTACCGAACGATAGCTGAAATAAATATCAACTAGGCTCTACACGGAAGTCTGGACGTTTATATCAATTGGTCCTGTCCAGTACCACCTTAGATGTAGATGTAGGTCTAGTAATTATAGGGTCTAGCATTTCCCAACTGAGCTTAGAATAAGATGGACGAATTGCACCGGTTCATGCATTTCCGTCCCATTCATATAAATTCATGCATGTCCCACTGTACTTGTCTAATGACGTTGAATATTTGGTTAGGACAGGTCCAACTTCATCAAGAAATATAGTTTATTCTTGCATTTCATAACAAAATAAGTCCACCACGGCTTTAGGAGTCCGCGGTGTATGTTTGCTGATACATTTAGTGGCAGTGCTTATAATTGGAGATTTAGGCTAGTTAGAACTTAGATTCCAAATCTAGACTCTAGGCCTACTTTGTTTTGTTTTGCCGGTAGGCAGTGCGATGGCCCTTGTTCTATGTTGATAAACAGTTAACGAGATCATTGTTTTAACGTTAATATTTTATGAAAGAAAATTGGTCTCCACAGTTTCAGACTCAAGACCAAGTTAGATCTTGATTAAGAATAAGATCTTAATGTAGATTTAGTCTTTGGTAGATAGTAGATATAGGGTAGATGTAGACCTAGTCTCTACACTGCACCTTTTGTGCAGGATTAACTAAGATACGTTATAATTTATAATTTAGAGTTGGTCCCTTAGACTTAGATCTAGACTAGACCTTAGGCTTACTTGTATTTTTGTGAGATCTAAATTAACAGGAGTTAGATCTAGTCTACATCTAACAGTAACAAGTTATATTTTAGAGTAGATGTAGAATGTTATGTACAGTAGTAGGCACTGGCGTACTGGTGGGGGGGGGGGGGGGCTTGGCATTGTGCCAGCCCCCCCCCCCTCTCAAATAAAATTAAACAATGACTTATTTTCAATTCCATACAAGTGATTTATAAATGTTCGTGATATTATATTATTTTCAACAAAATACGCGTTTCTCCATTTCTGTTGCAAACTGACACATTGCGAATAACCAGGAACAACATATGTTTTTTTGTAGCCACTAATGGGCCTTATAGTAACCACTGATGCCCTTACCCCTTGAGCTTCGGGGGCTTCGCGCCCTTAGACCCCACTTTGAAAAACGTTCAGCGGGGTCTGCATGTAAGAGTGGGGTATTGCGGAATTTTTGTCAGCCCCCCCCCCCCCCCCAAAAAAAAAGAAGTTTTGGTTCATTACGCCACTGGTAGTAGGCTCATGTATCGAGCTCTAAATTTTGTTTTTCTTCATTTCTTTTTTCTTTTAGAGTCAGAGATGGGGTGGACCTGGACTCTTGATTAATATCCAATAGACCTCTAGTCGTTTCTTCAATTATAGCATGGAATCAGTTGGACAGATCATTGAGAATGGCAAGCTTTGTGAACACCTTTAAATACATGTTCAAACAATCTTGCATTATCGATTCCCAATGAGGTAAAATGACAAGAGGAATTTCGTTTAGTGTATGTTTTCTTAGCACTGAATGTAGGACGATATAATGACTTTCATATTTAAAGAATGATTTCATATAATGTATTATCAGCTATAAATACATTAGTATTTTTAATGTTATTTAAGAGTGTACATTCAATTGCTATACTAGATTACATGCATTAATTTTTGAAATTATCCAGTAATTTACTATCCTGTAATATATTTTGTTGTTTTAAATATGTATATAATAATTGAACTCTCAAAGTATATGTTGCCTTTTTCAAGGTCTAATACTTACCGAAATATGCTAATATTTACTTTTCATCGGATTTAAAAAGTAATTACTGTCTATGCTATAATGTTATATTAAAATATTATAATTATGCAACAACGTTTTCTTGAACGAAAAGCAAATTAAAAGAAAACAAACAAACCATTCTTTTATTACGAGGATACCAAACACTGTGTATATATTTGTATACATGTTCTTACTTATTGTTTATTGCCGTTATAAATTTATGTTCAAGATTTTGTTATTAATAGAATTATCATATATATAATTGTTAAACTATATTGTACCTCATTAAGTTTAAAGGGGCCTCATGGAAGACCACCATTATTGGTGATAATGAATCACCCTGTCTAAATGTCAGGAAAAAATAAGTCTAAAGTGACTCTCACACTCTGCCGTGTAGGCCTACCGTGTGCCACCGTGCGCGAAAATGTCTGCGGACGGTGGAGAACGGCGAGGGCACACGGTGGTTCGTTATCAAAGCGGGCAACACGTTAATAGGGCGTTGGCGCTTATTTACACCCGGTGGGACCCGTCGAAAGTTTTGGGCATGTTCAAAACTTTGGCGGCTGGCACCGGCCGCAAGTAAGCGGCAAGAGGACGGTGTTGAACGGTATGAGGACGGTATGAATACGTTATTAAAACGGTCACACTGTATGAACACGTTCACAACACGCTCATAACCCGTTACAGAACGGTGATGAACGGGCAAAAAAAATCCACAGTCTGCAACGGGTTGTAAGCGGGTTGTGAACGTGTCATGAACGTCAGCAGTCCGGGGACTCGCTCACAGGACGCTCCGAGCGGTGAGGGGACGCTAAGTGACCGGTAGGTGGCTGCTACAAACCCGGTGCACACGTTCGAGACCCGGTATGGGCCCGGTATGGAAACGGCCAAAATTTTCAACAAAAGTCAATCTGGGCGGTGAAGACGGTAAAAGCACGTTCAACACCCGGTATGCGCCTGGTGAGAACGGTCAGAAGATGGCAACGAAACGGTGAAAAGATTAATTTTATAATTTTTTTTTTGCGGCCGGGGACAAGTTCGCTCAAAACCCAACGTTCTGGACTCTGTTTTTTTTTTAATAGCCCGGCAGGTGGACGGTAGGCCTACACGGCAGAGTGTGAAAGCTCCATAAGACTTCTCTCCAACCGTGCCTTCAACGTCTTGAACTAACTTTTCATCCTACCTCTGCCCCGAGGAAAGGGTTTGGATCTGCATAATGTAATCTGATTCAAGGTGTACCGCAAGATCCTACCGTGTTAAGTGGCCTTTGATGTGATTTTCTCAGCAAAGATTGAACACCGACATTTAAAATAAGAATTATGGGTGATTTTTCTTTTTTCCTCTAGACCTTCTTAGACCAACAATTACTAACTTGTTGTTGAGTTTATAGTCTTGATATCCACTTATGATAAAGGGTTAAGATACCGGATATTGGATTGAACAATAACAAACTGAAAATGTTGTGTTCTTAATTTAAGAGGAAGCCAACCATGACAGGTCAAAAACATAGATAAATCACCAGATCGGCCGGATTTGTATCAATTGTACATAGAATAGGGCAGCAGTTAAAGTATAAATATGTGATTGAACAAACTCTAACGAGCATATGCATGATATAAGCTGCTATCTGTTTGTTATATAACATTAAAGGTATCTCTTTTCCTTCTATTCCCCGGATGGTAATTTTAATCAATCTCTATACAATAGAATTTGGTTCAAGATCGGAGTATCCATGATTAAGATTGGACTGGTGTAGTTTGATATTACAAATAAAAGCTCAAGTTCAAGATCAAGATTTTAAAGAAATGTTTGGGATCAAAATCAAAATCAAGATAAGTCCAACATGTGTATTAAAAAAGGGTTCCACATTACACAGTCAATCTTCCAACTTGATATCGTTAAGTAACATATATGGGTTGGGCCAAAAACATTTTAATTACAATTACAATCACTGATGAAAATATACGTTTGTTCAGTTGAACACATTTAATAGATTATGTAAAGTGACAATTATTTTTCTGAGCAATATATTTGCTCTCTTTATGGTATATGTCTATCTATGTTTTAAATCTTAGCTTGCAAAGTATTAAGAGCTGTGGCATCTACATAAACTGCAAACTCATGGCATCTGGACTTTCACACCTAAGGTCTTGTCCATCTCTTCAAGTTGAAAAGGTAAGCGGTATCAGTTAGCATAATTGATCTTAATGCTAAATATATTACTCATTGCGGATATAGTATCGAAAATAATATCGCTAGTGATATTCGTTTGTCTCGCAATGTGGTCAATAAGGAATCTAAAAGATCACGACGTTTCGTATGCTACTGCGATACTTCGTCAGGTGATAAAAACTATTGTAAGCAAGGGTCTTTTATACTTTACGGGAGGACCGGCGGAGCGGTCTATAATTCGATCGATAATTGGAACAATAACGCCCAATGCCTATTGGTCGACGCACACGGTGATCGACCAATCACCAAGGCCGCTGGTTCGGCCGCTGGTTCGGCTGATGCACCAGGCCTATTGGCCAACGCATACGGTACTCAACCAATCAACGGGCCGCTGGCTCGGGCCGTCTGCTGAATGGAATCGACCGTTGTTGGCTGGCAGGACGGCGAGTGTCATGGCGGCGTATCGTCCGTATCCAAAATTCGGGGATATCGATCCCGTTGTCTCTGTTGAAATTATTAGGATTGAGACGGATATTGATAGCTTCTTTTACCCTCCGTGTATACCAATGCCGTTCCTAGGAAAGGCACTGAACCCCGTCCCAGTCTGGTTGATGCTGGTTATCCCAAGCATGTTCGGCTACGGCTGAGTTGTCAGTTCGACGGAGTCTGACGTCCCTCTTATGCTCAGTGATTCTTTCTTTTATCGGACGGGCAGTTTCACCGATGTAGGATCTATCACATCCTTTACAAGGGATGTTGTACACAATGCCGTCCCGTCTATGTGGAGGAATTGGATCCTTGGGGCGTGTAAGTTGTTGACGTAGGGTGGTATCTGATCTGAAAACCGTTCGAATGCCATGGCTCTCTAGGCGGCGCTTGAGTTGTTGGGAGACCCCATCAATGTACGGCAAGACTGTAAAAGTCTTGTATACCTTCTGATCCCTGGGTTCCGACGATCTATTCTTGGTATTGTGTATACAACGGCGTGGGTAACCGTTGAGACTCAGGGCACTGCGAACACGGGTCCGTTCTTTGCATGGCTGTTGTGGACTTGTCACAATGCGTGAAGCTCTGTCAAATAGACATTTCACTAGACCTCTCTTCACCGATATGGGATGGTGAGAGTCAAACGCTATGTACTGGTCTGTGTGGGTAGGCTTCCTATAGACTGAGGTGGAGAGCCTATGGTTGTCGTGTCTATGAACTAGAGTGTCTAAGAATGCTATCTTCCCTTCACACTCTATCTCTGATGTGAACTGGATGGTTGGTTCAAGGCTATTCATGTGTTTAAGCAGCTTATCTGTTTCAGAGATGGGAACTATGATGAAGGTGTCATCTACGTATCTCTTCCAAACACGAGGCAAGCAAGAGAGGGGGCATGTGTCCAACGCTTCTTCTTCGAAACTCTCCATGTATAGGTTATTGGGCGTTATTGTTCCAATTATCGATCGAATTATAGACCGCTCCGCCGGTCCTCCCGTAAAGTATAAAAGACCCTTGCTTACAATAGTTTTTATCACCTGACGAAGTATCGCAGTAGCATACGAAACGTGATCTTTTAGATTCCTTATTAACCACATTGCGAGACAAACGAATATCACTAGCGATATTATTTTCGATAATTGATCTTATTAGTATGTTTTGTGCATGTCGTCATTGCCATGCCCCTACAGCAATTAATCAGAAAGAAGATTTTAAAAAGTAAATACAGTTCTCATAGTCTTTGTTAGAAGTCTAATTCCGATCTCAACCAAGCTATTGTTTTAAACATACACAAATGGTTGTGATTTTTTTTTCTCCAAAGCCTAAAAATAAATTATTCATTATCTTTTTAAAACTAAAACTGCCTTCATACCAATATTTTTAAAGAATATTTTGTATTCTTGTAATTTATTTATTTTCCAATCAAAGAAATTGACATGACCAGAAATGCAAAAATTGAAAAATTACACAGGTATTTATTAAGTTTTGTATTGAATAAATTTAGAATTCTAGACTGCAGAGCCTGAATGCCCTGCAACATTATGCTTTACATGGAACATCAGCCAGCCTACAGATACAAGCTCCATTTTCTAGCTCCAAGCAAGAGGAACCACAATGCTAAACAGAGCGTGGACTGGTCGCTTTCTTATAATAACTACGATTTCCAGTGAAGCAGCTTTTCAAATGAATTCATCTGAAGATGTTAAAGGTGCTCTTGTCTGTGAACTACAATTTTGTCATCGAGTATGAGATGATTGGATTGATAACATTTCATCAAGTAACGTTTTTAAGGAACTAACATTTTTCAATGATACTTCCTAGAATTCTATTATTTTTATTATAATTTTAGAAAAAACAACACAACTAATTACAGTTGAATGATAAAACTAAAGTCATAACCCATATCAAGTTAGCCTTGCAATTTAAGCCTGCACTTTCGAGAAATATCTTGTTAAGGGTTGTTGCTGATTGTAAAATCTATGATTCTATCATGGAGGTTTACTGTTTTTAAACTTACATTACATAGACAAATACGTTCATGGTTATGAATCTTAAGATATCAAATTGGAAATTTCAAAGAGGCAAACTAATCTGAGCAGTAGTTGACCAATTTGAGGGCCTATTTGGAACTCTTCCTAGAGGTTCTGTTGGCATGACCATGTGTCGATAACTAACTGTCGATGCCTCAACTGTGTATTTTTATCAATTGCCAAAGAACAAACTCAAAATAAACAACTGAATATTATAATTGCAGTAAAAACAGATTTGTCCACCGGGAAATAATATATCAGCTCGGATTTATATTGTCCTTAGAACATGTCCAAATCTGATAGAAACAAATTATAATTAACTTCATTTAGACAAACTGTTGTATCAAGAAAAACACATCTTCACCAACTGTATGACCTTACATGACAAAGTGTATAACCCTTATATTAACAACCATATGGGTAAGATTAATCCTTACACAAATGTTACTCCTTTCATCTCCATCAATTTACGCCGAGTAGACAGTGGCAGATATAAGCTTCAAAAGTTTTAACAACTTGCTCTACTTTCATAGCAGTACTTTCATTTGTGCCATTGAAAATGTTTTTATTGTATCCCTTGAATGAATTTGCTATTGATATTGCTACAAAATGTAGATGTTCGTGCATTCAAGCAAAATAAAAACGATTAGACTTTAAAGCATGACAAATCTTTGTAAATTCTATTTTGTATTTGAGCAATGTACTGTTTGGCATTTGAAAAAAAAAGGGGTTGGGGCAAAGAATGAATTAATGAAATCGGACGCTAACGCATGGTAGTAATTATAAAATGGTGTGATTCAATGAAGGTGTGTTTGTTTGATGAGTATTCAAATAACAAAGCAATGCTTTTGTTGGAAGCCTGAGTTTATCTTTCTTTTTAAACAAAACTTTATTCCTTCATCCCTTTCTTTTTTTCCATTTTTTTTTGGGGGGGGGGTGAAAAGAGTTGTGATGGGAGTGTGGTTGTGTGTTAATGAGAGAGATATAGAGAAAGAGAGAGAGTATATAAATGGAATAAGGGCACAAATTTAGGATCAAATATGGTAATTTATGGCCCCAAATTGGCCATTATTTTGTACAGAATTCTCCATTTTCCGGTGCATGCCCAAATTTAATTTGGCCGTCAATTACGCCTTTGAAGCAAATCAATGCTGACCATATCGAATTAATACTAGGATATTTTTTTTGCTTTTGTTTAAATATTTTTTTTAAGGGTTACTCTCTCAGTATGAAACGTGTTTTCCTGAGAGGCCCAGTACAAATTATAGGTCAAAACTACAAAGGAAATTGAACAAAGTTTAAATACATATGACCTATCATATCATATTGTGTTCCCCTTTTTTTGTTAAAACATAATATAAACACAGAAAAAAAAATTAGATATCTCACCAGGTAAAGCAATATATTCCTTTTGAATCGATTAACGTAAGTTGAAGCGCAAAAGCTGAAATAACTCGTTTGGTTTGTTGTTACTAAAAAGAACCGTCTCTGTGATTAAAACAAAAATGATAACATTTATCTAAAAAATGTTTTCAGAGCTTAAAGGGATAGTTGAGTTCTGTTGCAGTGGGCGCTACACACAAACAAAATTGTGAGATAATGAAAAACTGAGTGCCAAATTTGCAAGAACATACAATTTAAATGACAAAATCATCTTTGTTTGATTACAATCGGTTCAAAGACGGCTGAAATATCTATAACTAAAACTATTTCTATTTATTTGTGTACTACCGCAAATATTCGATAATTTGAAAAAGCCGTTGACAAAACGAAATAGCGCCTTTTACGTTGTATTTCAGCCAATGCCGATGTTGGCTTTTTCGTTGGCATTTTCGTGTTGGTTATATTACGCATAATCAGCTGGCCCATGTATTGTTATTTTTAATTAGATAATTAACGGTCCGACGTATTTTGTTTAAAGTGGAGCTGAATTAGTATGATCGTATTGGCTACATTTCACACATTTCGGGGTCTAAATTACCTTCATAGCAATTTTAGGTCCTAAAATGGCACTAGAAATATCATAGATAAGAAAAAAAGCAATAACCATGAACTTTGAAGACATTTGTGTTCTGAAAACAGAACTCAACTATTCCTTTAAATCTTTTGTTTTTGTTTTAGTTTTGTTTTTCATTATGAAACATGGCCAAAAATCGAAATAAATTTAAGGCCCCCTAAATTGATCTGATTAATTTTAATATCAATTTCAAAGCCTTATGACCCCTCCCCCGATATTTTTCCTTCCATCTCCACCTCCCGGAGTTTGTATTTTGTGTCGCTAATTTGATTAAGTGAGGCCTATAACATTAAATCGTTCATGGGAAGAAAACAAATCAGATCTTTAAATCCAAACATGAGAATACTAAGAGTATCATATTTTAAGTATTCTCTGTCTGTTTCTTTTTCTTAATTACTCTGCTCTTTGTATGTCTCTCTACTATATGTACATGTATTCCTCTATCTTTCTCTATATACCCCACCCCCTTTTTCATCTCTCTCTCTCTCTCTCTCTGCTTCTCTCTCTTTACTCTAACATCCAACGCACCTTACCTCTATCACTCTGTTTTCTGAACATAGGTTCTTCTTGTGTGGAACTGAAGAGGGCGGTAGACTGGAATCTCATCTCAAAGGTCTTCAAGCATCATCAAGAGGCAACCTCTCTGTAAAGCTTAATCACGTAAGTATCGCTCCATGTTGTGTGCACTGTACACTTTCACTTTATATATATATATTTTTTAATCTGTATATTATATAGCATCCGCTAAGACGCTAATATTGTTCTGTATAATCGTTTTTTTAACATTTGATTTCTAAATCGATTTCGATTTTGGGCCCACTTTCTTTGTTAACGTTTCCTTAGTGTTTTTTGTTTTGTTTTGTTGTAAAATCACCCCCTTCTGCTTCGTAAGTTTTGAGTTCTCGTATCAGACTCGTTTGTCTCTGTCCCAGCTCTCTGTCTGTATTGTTGTTGATGATTGTTATCCCATTTACTAGACACCAAATGCTCAATAGAATATCGAAACGTTGCTAAATGACACAATTCATGTTTCTTCTCTCACATGTGTTCCTATTATGTTTTCACACGTAACTCACTTTGTTTCCTCTGTCTGAATTTGCACTTCAACATTTTATCAAATATTCTATGAAATATTAGCTTTGTTTCCGGTGTTTGGTGCTTCGATTGTACGATTTTTAGTACAATTTATTATCTTTTTTCCTTGCATGAAATTCTGAAGTTTTTTCTTTGATCACTTCATTGTTCGCTCTTTTTTGGGCGGGGGGGGGGGGGGATGCTACTATCGTTATAACATGAACTCATTCGTTTGACCTTGTTTTGCTGTTTTGGTTTATATGGTTTTTATGTTTTTGTGTAGCCTACGTAGCTTTTCTGGAGACGGCGACGGCGGAGGCGTCAACATAAAAAAACTTAGCCTAAGGTTAAGTTTTTGAATTGTTAGTATAATTTTGAAAGTGTAAGTTATTATTGAATAAAACTTGGACTAAAGGGTTATCAAGTATACTCAATCATGTGAGTAGAATTTCAGGTCTCAAAATAAAGGTAAAATCTAATTTCACGTCTGCAAACTTAGACTTTGTTGTGGCATCAACATTTTGAATTGTTAGCATAATATCAAAAGTGTTTGTTCAAATTTCATGAAACTTGTACACAAGGATTATTAAGTATCACAAATCAGATGACACAAATTCCAGGTCAAAGGTCATTTTAGGTAAGTAGACTTGGATTATGTTTTCTCAACTTAATATGAGAATTAATAAATCAATTTGTATATGAAAGTTATCAATCTTGGTACAAAGCATAGTAAATAATTCTCCTGATGATTCTTAGTCAATATTCACTTCAAAATGCTGATTATTTTCAGAGGATTTCATTGGGGGGAGGGGGGGGGGGCTATTAATGGGCCACTTTACCTATAAATAGTGTGCCAACCTAAATTTTTCATCATATCAAATTGCGTAATGCAGGCGAAACCGCCTAAGGGCGTTTCCCTTGTATCCATTTAATTGCAATGACGACCTTCGTCATTGCCTTGTTTTCGTTCACATTCTGCCCCATTAATATTTGTAATGATGACCTTCGTCATTGCCTTGTTTTCGTTTACACTCTGCCCCATTAATATACTTATCCTCCTTATCCTTTTCCTTGTCTTTATCGTCAGGAAATCCCATTCGTTTTGCGTTTTGCACGTAGTGCTTGTTATTCCTAGTTAGGTGCTTTCCTCATGTCCTTTTCCTTTCAAATTTCATAGGCATAGTCTCTAACATCTCATCAAGGTTACTACATTCTTCGATTTTCGAAATCACTCATACATAACCGTCCAGGCGCCATTTTGTCCGTTTCTGGTCCATTTTAAGGCCTTTCTTTCTTCCTACCTATCTCCACTATCCTAGATCCTACAAACTTTTAACAAATTCCTCTAGATAGTCTAAGAGATGTTCTTTTATCTGCGACATATAACCCGACCTTCAAAATGCCATATTCGAGATTAAAATCTGAAACCGACTCCGTCAAAAATCTTTAAAATTCTTGAAAAATGGACCCCTAAAAATCTAAAACTGCCATAACTTTCTCATATAGATTCCGTTTTGTTTTTAAATCTCACAGTATCTTTATCTCATTATCGCACATAGCCATGCCCAATTTGACGCTCCAATGGCTATGCAAAATATAAATAGCGCCCTCTAAATTTCTGGGACTAGCTTTCTTTCTGTGGCCGTATCTCTATTGTGTCTTGGCAAACCCGTACTGTTTTTTGGATTTAGATACTTGAAGATATGCCCTTTCCAGCCATATACAAAATTATATACCCTTACGCTGACCACATTTGAGAAAATTGCCTTCCAAATTCGCCATTTTCCAGAAAATTTCGAAATAACTTCAACTTACTTAAATAGCGATCTGTATACCTACGTCAATAAAACTTAGCAGACATATGTATCCATACCTGACAACTGTCTGCCAAGTTTAATAAAATTCGAATATGTCAGCGCAAAGTTATCGCCCAAAATGATGAATTTACTATGCATTACGTAATAGCGCGTTTAATGCGTGCAATACATTGCGCGCAGATAACAATGGTGTCAAAGTGACCGCAATGAAGTGCCCTTTCGAATGATACCAAGTATGGTATATGTTCACACAGAAAATTGTGAGTAAATCGCATTTTAACAAGGGTCACTATACGAATTCCGCCGAGTTTCCGCCCGATTATAACACGTATCGGCTATGACGATTGCTTTTCGCCCCCTAAACGTTCTTTGTTTTCCTTGAAAATGTACAGTGACATTTCGTGTTGCAATACGCAGGGCATCGTGAAGCTGAATTTTTTTTAATTGGTCAAAGGGGCCATTTAAGACGCCATTTCGTCCTAAAAATCTATTTAACATTACGTGTTTCGATAGGATTATCATAGAAAAAAAGAGAGTGGTTTACAATAGCAACCATGAAATTCTGTTTTCAATGATACCAAATACAGCATATAAAGGGACATAAAGAGAGAGAAAAAAGACAATTTAACTCCGGTCATAATACAGATCCTGTACGTTTTCCGCCCATGCATTACACGCATTGTCTATGGGGCAAATCGGGTTCATACTTTTGGCCCCCAGAACGATCTTTATTTTTCTTGAAATGTTTTTTATAATTTGTCAAAGGGGCATTTTAGACACCATATTATAATGTATATGATTATGTTAGTATAGACGACCGTTAGTGACACATCGCCCGTCATTGCACGCATATCGTTGTGACACGATTGCAAATCTAGTTGTTATTATCAGTTGTGCTACCACTTTAAACCATGAAGTAACATTGATTGTTTCTGTTATAAATGTTGAATGTTTTTTTAATACTGACGCCCCCCCCCCCCCATTTGCTCTCTCTCTCCGTGTGTCTCTTTCTCTCTATTTGGAGCGTTCTTTATCTGCATCAAAGTCGGAGCTCACGGGGAGGGGGGGGGCACAATACCCCCTCTTTTTTCAGGTACACCAGTACGGCTCCATATTGCGGAAGGAAAATATCCATGTTTATTGTGCCGCTGTTCTTTTTCAATAAGTGTCTCTTACCATAATATGGCTCCTCCTAATCAAATTTGCAAGGTGCCTTTTACTTTGAGAAATGAACCTTTTCCTTTCTTATGAATTCCCCTTTCCCGTTTTTATAACTGCCCATTTTCATCTCTGATGTATGCCTTTTTTTATAACTGAATGATTGACTTATATGTTTATTGAGAACATTCCATGATCTTAATCATATAACTAACTTGACATGGATAACAATAACAGTCATGCACGTGTTAAAAAACAAATGTATGCAAATTGTCAAAAGGATATATAGACCATGTAAATTATATATCATTGATGAGAAAGAGAAGAAGCGAAAGGCAAAGGAGAGAAGAGATTAGTAAAAGAGTAGAGAACAAAGCTAATTAGAGTGACCGATGAAGGAAAAGGGTTGGAGAGCTAAAGAAGTAGAAGAGGGTTGATAAGAGAGGGTAGGTACACTTTAGGTAAATTCATTGGTCATAGCTGTTATAAATATGGCTTCAGTTACAAGGAATATAATGTGTATAACAGGCGAGGCATTGCAACACTTCTTGAATACTAAGTAGGAATTAAAAATATATGATAGGGCAGAGGAAGAACAGGAATGGTAGAAGCAGAAAGAGGGAAACTGGCAAAGGAATAGAATGAGACCAAGAAAAAAGCGATGAGGGAGATAAATCTAGAGCGAGAGAGAGAGAGAGAGAGAGAAAAATAAGTTGTAGGTACAAAATATTGGTATATCACAGGAATAAATAGTTTGTTATGTTATTATTCATTAATAATTTGTTTACGTACAAAGAATATATCAAGAAGATACATCATTGTAACATAAATTATTGACGTAATGTAACATTGAATTAGAATTAAAAAAATAAATGGGTAGACGGAGAGGAGGAGGAGAGGGAAAAAGGGGATAGAGGGAAGGAGAAGCAGAGTAATATGATGAGAATTAGGAGGATACAGAGGAAGATTGAGAGGTATAGCGTCGTGTTTGGGATCGGTGTTTTAATTATTGGAATATCGAGAGGTACATAAAATAAAGAAATGCTGAGACTTTCTTTGAAGTGTAATATGCAAGAGTATAATTTATTATAACTCTAAAAACGATGAGTCAAGATTCACAAGTATATTTACAATATATAGAGTAGACAAAGCTTGGTGGTGGTCTGAACTCCTCTCTTTTCTCATGAGGGGTGTACACACATTATATTCCCAAGTTCTAACATAATGTAATCTGTTCTGGGAAAGAGTCTTATCAAACAAAGGGGGCTTTGGTTATTGGGAGAAAGACAGGAAGTCTTTTGTTTTGGAGGTTTGGGGGCTCTTATCGAGTGTATACAATTTGGGGTTTATTTGGCTGGAATAAGTTATTAAACAAATGTCCTGGTAGGAGGTGGGTCTTATCTGTATTAGGGCATACTGAGTGATATTATAGTATTAATGACTGCTTTGAGAGAAATAGTTGTTTTTATACGCTCAAGGGAATGCTGGAATTGTGCTATTGCCCGAGGCGTGCAGATGTAAACGTATGAGTGTTTCACCAAGACTGAACTATTTTACCGGTAACCATGGTTACTGGGATTTTAGAACTATTTTTTAAAACTATTATATGGGTTTGGAATTTTACTGGGAATTCTACAGGAATAGTTAAAGTTTATGAAAGCAATTTCGACCAATCAGATGGCTGGATTTCTTTTTGGGCTGTTCACATCGGCAGAGATAGCGCGGTCTAGCGCGCGCTAGACCGCGCTATCTCTGCGGTGTGGAAGGTACAACGTCGTTTCGGTCCGCCCAACAGCGAGCCACGGCGAGCCAAAACGGCCTGCCA
Source organism: Strongylocentrotus purpuratus (assembly GCF_000002235.5). Lineage (NCBI taxonomy): Eukaryota > Metazoa > Echinodermata > Echinoidea > Camarodonta > Strongylocentrotidae > Strongylocentrotus > Strongylocentrotus purpuratus. The sequence goes on from NW_022145606.1 coordinate 20,672,143, forward strand.
CTGGAGCACCTCTTGGGGTGGTCCACGAGAGATAGCGCGGTCTAGCGCGCGCTAAACCGCGCTATCTCTTCCGGTGTGAACCCGAGCTTCGATAGAACGCCGGAAGTCATCGTTCTACACGCGGGGAATTTTATACTCATTCTATTTTGGTGCGATCTGAATTTGAATCGGTACAACTCAACACTCCTAATTCGTAATAGCGCGCGAAATCTTTGACTGCTCTGACCTCATGACGTCACGCGTCATGGCAACGGGACCTCTCAAAAAAGGGGGTGCTACGATAGACCGCGCTATCTCACTGCGGTGTGGATCCGGCGAATGCCAATGGGCGGACCGTGGGTCGCGCTACGATAGCGCGATCCACGGTCCGCCCACGGTCCCCCCCCCCCCCTTGCGGTGTGAACATGCCCTTGGACTCTCTTTGGTTGTGTCGGAAGCAGTGGTTTATGATCTGCGTCTCGGGCAACCAGTCTTCGAAACTTGTGTGAAGTGATTTTGCCAATGTTAGGCATAATAAATTGTGATTCCTTCAATCGCTTAGTGTTGTGAGCTTAGCCTCATGGGGGCATTAATAGTCAGGCGTGTACGCAGGGGGGAGGGGGGGGGGGAGTTACCCCTCTCATTTGTTTAAAATTATATAAACAAAAACGCTTCGTTGTGCTAAAGGAGGCACCAATAAAAAGTGCTCTTAAACCCCCCCCCCCTCCCCCCCCCCCCCCCGCTTTATTTAGCGGCTGGCTGAGCCGTTGCGAATTTTCCCCTCAAAAAAACTGGCTTAAAAAACCCTCCAACCAGTGGCGTACGCAGGATTTTTTCAAGGGGGGTGTTTTAAAATTTGAAAATGGCGTCGAAAATTTCGCAACGACTCAGCCAGCCGCTGAATAAGCGGGGAGCGTGACGGCGCATATTTATTTTACACAACTGTTTAGCCATTTTCGCGAAAAAATTCCAAGAAGTGCTCTGGTTAAAGAGTCTAGGTCGTCAGCGCACTGTGTGCAAGCACGTACACCCAGGGAAGGGAAGATGATAGAAAGGGGACAACAAGGATAGTGGTGAGGATATGGAGAAGGAAAAAACAAGGAAGTACATAAGGAAAGATAAGAGGGTAAGTCAAAGGAAGAACATAGAAATACATAATTGAAGAGCTAAGAGGATCATAGATCTAGACTAAGGAAAAACAGGGAAATACATAAGCTAGGAGAGGAATCATATTAAAACAAAGAAATAGATGCATGATATGAAGAAGGAGAAAAGGATAGATTGAAGGTGAAAAAACGAAATACATAAAACAAAAGAGAAGAGGTTAGAATAAAAGAGAACAACAGAAATGAGGGGGATATAGATTGAAGGAAAAACAAAGACAATTAACGAAGGCGAAAAAGGATAGATTGAAGATAAAAAAAGAAATACATAACAAAAGAGAAGAGGATAGATTGAAGGAGAACACACAAATACATAATGAAAGAGAAGAGAGGATAGATATAACCCGAAACAGATAACGCGTATCACATGTACAACACATGTTTAGGAATCTTCTTTACAATATAGCCTATACACTGTTGGTCATAATCGTTGAACAATTTGTTAAACCCAAATTTATGGAATGATTTTGACAATGATTTATTCCTAATAGATCTAAATAATAGTTTACATTCTCAACTTGTATTAAATAATTGTTTGTGTTTGTTTTGCGTGACTGCTAAAGCATGTGTGTGCTACTATTTGCTAATCAACTAAGGGATCTACGTCCTTAAGTCATAACTGACAGTAATGAAGATTATTAAATGCCTCACATAAGGGCACTAGTATAGCACATCGACACGGTTTTGAGCCTCGGGTCTCACATTAAGAAGGTCATTGCTTAGCCACTGAATCATAACTGTACGGGACCTGGGAAAAATGCAATGAATTATTGATAGTTTTGTTGTATTTTTTCTCGTATTTGTGGGGGCGGCCCCGTACCCTAGCTCCTGATGCGTACAGTCATGTTTCAGTGGCTATAGTGCAGCGGCTTAGCAAGAAAATTGTGCACTTTTTGAGAAAAGCATGAAACTTCTAGCATGGTTAGATTTCACCATAAGATTTATTTTCAGATGTGGAGGGAAGTCAGATTTGACCTCTGATGACCCTGAGAGGTCTAATCCAAAACAGCCGCCAGTCTGCATGCTCTAATGTATAAACGCGGGTAACTTTTGAACCAAATAGTCCAGAAAAACGTTTAAGGTGTCATTTCCAAATAAATTGGGGATGCCAATTCATTTGCAAATACTTTTGAGATCGCCAGAACTCAAGGATTTGCATTAAGGTCAAGGTCTCTAGTTTATCTGCACGGTTGTTTTTTGTTAGTGCATCTTTGAGAGTTAGACTAGATCTATGTAGCATTTCCTCCTAATTCCTCACAAATTTCAAAGCTGTCGAGTGTCATTTCACGCAAATTCTCCCTCCCGCGGTTGCAAAAATACAACGTAACATCAATAAATACCTTGTCCTGTAGACCTACAGAATCATCCAAATCAAGCGAACCTTGGATTTTGTCCACGTCTTCTGCTGAGAAAGCCGGTTTGTGAGTCACAACTCCCCTTCCGTCTTGTCTAAGCATTGCAGGAAACACTTAAAAACTCTCGTCAAATTGGACATAAACTTCATGCTTAACGATGTCGACATTGTTAGAATGGGGAAACTGAAGTCCGAATCTAATAGTTAAAATTGACTTCATCATGTATAAAGAACCGTCTTTACGTCTATACCACCAGCGTAATCCAACAAAACTGCTAATGGTAATGCTAGACTCTGTCTCTAGCCGTTTGTACAGTATATATTTGACTGAAGTGGCTAAACAGTTGTGTAAACAAATATGCGCAAGCGGGGATGGGGGAGCATTTTCCTTTTTGTGCTAAAAGAGGCAAAAAAGTGCCCTTACCCCCTGTCTGTCTAGATTAACAATTATCATTTTGAAATAAGGAAAATTTGCTATTTTGTTGATGTAATGACGTCCAAGCATTGCTTTCTTTCTTTCAGAATGATGTTAATAAGGTTTATTAGTTAAGCTTAATGCTGTATGCTGATAACGGCTTATGCCGAAAGGGTGGGTAGCGTTGCGTCGCGTCGCGTTGACTTGAACGCGACCATTCTTCCAATGAGCCGCCCCCCCCCCTCGGTTTTGCCGAAAGGGTGCGTTGAGAGTGTCGCGTCGCGTCGCGTTAACTTGAACGTTACCATTCGACCAAAGCCCCCCCCCCCGTTTTGCCGAAAGGGTGTGTTAAAAATGTATAAAAAGATGGAGAAGCAGAACGTACTATCCGTTTATCGTACTTTTAGGTTGCTTGAATTATTTGTTATTATTTAAACTGTTTCACAAAAAATAACTAGGTGGAGTCAATCACAGAAAGACACGAATGCACATGCACATAAGTCCATATGCATACATACAACCATAGTAATACCTTTTAAATTCAGACCTACTATATTGTGTTACTCACTTCGGGAGCCTATTCACATACAAGCTATGCTTTTTATTTAGGCTCCCCACATTTTGTACATTATTTTTTACCTTAATTGCCTGTCTTATCTATATATTTCGAAATTTCGTACTTATTTTCCGTACATTATACTTGATTTGATTTTTGTTTTTTGGGGGGTGTGAAATCTACTCTTATACGCCTGTATAAAAGGAAAACAAAATTAAACAGTTTTTTATGTAAAATGTGGAATAAATAAAATTCAATTAACCAACCAACATCGGGTCATTGACTGTCCTCAGCATACTCGACATGCACAACCAACGACCCCATCTTGGACCTGGTGTCCGTCATTGCTTACACACATTTCTGATCAGACACCATTCATAATATGCATTGTAACACACAATGGCAATAAGTTTTCTTTGATGGTTGGCACACTTCATAAACGTAAACTTCCTTTCAAACTATATTTTAATAGCCACCCCTAAATATCTGCATACACTACAACATTCAGTGAAAATTGTGTTTTACAAAAGGAAACGTTTACTTGGATTTGTCTCATAAAAGAAGTTGACCAAAAACTGACTCCCACACATTGTTGAGTGCTCAGGGTTCACGGGCCACTAGCTTCATCGGGCAGGTAGTTCCATTATGTGAATGGGTAAATTAAGTATTACAAAATGAGGGGACACATTACATTGTACAATAGGGACACACATTGTTTTTATTGTGCAGAACATACTCTTTTATTGACTTACTTATTGAATGAAACTATAAAACCAAAATGCATTTTGTATTCTAACAATTGGAGTACAAAGAATAATAACAGGTGAATGAAATGCATAAACACCACAAACACCTGGGAAGGAAGCATTCATAAATTTGAATACATATAGTTGATAAACGACTCCGCATGAAACTATAAAACCAAAATGTAATTTGCGTTCTGGCAATTGGAGTACAAAGAATGATAGCAGGTGAATGAAATGTTGACAACACAAACACCTTGTAAGAAAGCATCCATAAATATGAATAATTTAGTTGATAAACGACTCCGCATGTGGACGTTTGTTGGAGCAGAAAGCAGTGGATTCTTAACAACACGAACCCATTTAACAGAATGTTGGAACGTAAATTAAATTTGGCGCGGTTGGAAAATGCATCTTTCTACCCTGCGACTTTAATGGTACGATCCAGTAAATTAAAACAGTAAAAAGGCTCTTATTTTAAAATTACTCATTAAATAAAACCAAAAACTTCAGTGATATCAGACAAAATATGTTATATCTTAATAATAATTAAAAAAGATGTATAAACATTGTGAAAGTGTAGCATTTTACGATAAAAGACATCGATTTAGCGAAGATGACGTCATTAGAACCTGTTTATGTGCGCTTGCATCAGGGAATTCGAGGTCAAATGGTCAATTAAGACGCTGATAAGTCAAGCCTTTTTGTTTCCTTTATTCCGACAAAATTATACAATCAATCAAAACAAGTTTAATACCTGTCCAGAAGAAAGCTAACGATTAGTATTTTTAACCGCTTGCCCTAAAGTCGCTTGACCACAGTGAAACGAGTGAGAGCTTGCGAGAGCGGCCAAAGTGTGATTGAAACTCGCTATTTATTTGCTCTTCTCCAACGCAAAAAAGACGACATGGTGCTGGATAAATATATTTTTCCGACAAAAGTACAGACAATTTGCATATGGTCTTTTTATATTATACTTTATGAAATGTTACCCGAGTGACTTCCGGGCACCCCAATGCTGGAAAGAAACGCACATTTTAGAAAAATGCTTATTTGTTCTATGCACGTAAGTCAGATTGAGCGGATGATACAACGTTTCCATATGTATCAGAACAAAATGTTACGATCAAAATTGCTTATCTTGGTCACATTTTGCCAATTTTCTCGGAGAAAGAACGCATTGTAGTCTTGAAATGAAATGGATATATGCATTAGTGTTGTTAAAGGCCACACATTGCGCTATAGCAATATTGGAGCCAACACGGACAGACAGTGATGGGTTCAAGCTTGGTGGTGTCCAATTCCCTACACCTACCCTACATGATTAAATCAGCAAAATCAGCAAGATATTTCGGGAAATGCTGCAGTCCTCGGCAGTGGCGGGTCTAGGCGGAAAAAACGTATAAAAACACGTTAATTTTTGTAGACGGGCCCCTCCTCTTGCGCTTAAGGGCGGGGGTTTCTAAATTTAAAATTGTCGAGGGCCTAACCAAAAAATAGTGCTCACTACCCCCCCCCCCCCCCCCCCCCCACCCCCACTGAGCAAACTATCGGCCGGCTATTTCGCCGCTAAATATTTTCTCACGAATTGGGCCCCTCCCCTGCCGCCGGCTTTGATCCGCCCCTGGTCCTCGGCTGCATTTGTATGGGCCACCCTGTGCAATAATTCCACCAATATATCATGTCAATCAAGATTTTCCTGATCTAGTAGGATCACTGTCCTGATGATCTCATGAAATATGTTAATCCCAATAGAAAAAAGTAAACAAAATCGTCTTGTTTGGAGACCGGAAATAATTGTTCAGGCGTTCTATGACTTTCGACCACAATTGTAAGGCATTTCCATTAGTCACAATAATTTACTCTTAAAAATGCTTACTGGTAAGAACTTTGATGGCAATCAAATTAATAAAATCAAACAAGTAAACAGCAACAATTCAAATAGAACACCAGTACATGAACACAACTCAACTTGATATAATGTAGACAATATATTTAGGCAGGGAGTTGGAACAGCTAATTTCCATCGTTTAAAACAGCAGAACTCAACAATTTAAAATATGCCCCTCTTCTTATCTGATGTTTTGATTCAAATACATAATTTAGCATGTAACGTATGTCACCTCTCGCTATAACGAGATATCGTCAGGTGTTTTCCACTCATAAGTTTAGTGAGATTTAAACTGGTAATCTATCATAATCATGACCTTAACAATGCGTTAAGAATGATACCTGGAATTTCACTATTTTGTGTTACTGCATTGAGTCTTCCACAAGTGCAAAAGAAAGTTAAAGAAACAAGAAAACAAACAAAAACAAACAAACTAAAACTGCCATAATCTCCAGAGTATATATCTCCCTTTTGTCAGTTCATAAATGGTACTTGTAACAATTACTGATGGCAAAGCAACTTACAGTTCTTCCCATTCTGTGAAGTGTTTTACTTTCATTAGTGTTAGTTTTTTAAAGATCAACTACCCTCAACATCGTAGAAAAGATACAGTTGGTTTGATGGCAATTCCCATCGGTTCATAGCATCATAGACATATTGACAAAGAGACAGACAGATGAAGTGTAGAACATCCTCCTCCATTTGTGGTAGATCACATTACAATTAACTAAAATACAAAGCCTTAACATTGTCAACCTGATGAAATTCATGTTGCTAACAATGAACCATCATGACAATATGAGGATACATAGCAAAATCATCAAAATGAGATACACAAGTTATTGCTTCCAATGAACAGAATGGTCACACATGTACGTGATGTATGTGGGGTGCACACATTCCTACTACCGGTATGTGGCAGTATATGACTATTACAATACCAACTGCTGAACAGTGTCGAAAGTATTATATTTATGCATGTCTCCATATTTTACCCGTCCCTAAATTATAATAGAAATACACTACCACATAAATTGAGTTTGTGCATCTGTCATTATCCTTGTTCACATCACATCGTTATCAGATTTAAACACATGTTGTTGTAATTAATTCATAATTATTTCAGATACAAAAATCTGAAAAATATATATATGGAAAACCCCTTTGACATTTTTGACATCTGATTGAATTTTCAGTCCATGTAATGCTTTTTTTTTTTTTTTTACCCCTTCCAAGAGAACATCAGTTTAAGTAGTACTGCCTGCAAATAGCAGTGTACTTCACTGCAGCCTCTTTTCAATAAAGCAAACGCCTGTTTGGTTATATTGATATTGTAAGACTGTAATACAACAGCAACAGTAACAATCAGTTGCCATAGGGTACTTGGAGTTTGTATGCTCTCAGGAAATCAGATCTTGCACATGCTCGGGTAGGTCCCCTATAGTAGGCTGTAGCACATCTAGGAGTAAGACTAAGTGGATATCAAACTCGGTCGGGCTGTGTATACCGCTCTAGTTGAATGAAGAATGTAATAGGAAATACAATTGAATAAGAGAATGCATGAATTTTAAGACTGTGATAATTTTATCTGCTTTCATGTCATATAATATAGCCATAGGAAACAAGCCATGAGAAGGAAACAAAAATAGAAATATCACTTGATGTGATTAATACCCCCGCATCACAAATTCACATGACAAGGTACTGCAAACATTTTATACTGCATCTAAATAAATATATTAAAAAAAACACATTAAAGGTGAAATTCAAAGAAAATCACAAATATGTCAACTAATGTATCACTAGAAACTGGTAAGCTAACAGATGGCCATCGTATAAGTTTTAGGTCAACTACATATCGGGTGATTTATAAAAATACAAATACAATCACTTCCATAGCAGCTGGGATATACGAGAGATTCGCCGGAAAAATAACGTTGTTTTAATGAGGTCACTATATGGACCAATACTGCCCAAGCAGACGACATCCCATAAAGAATGAACATAATTGCAAAGCTATTTTTTGTCAAATTATAATGAGTTTAGTGTATATAAATGTAATGGCAAGTCAAACCATTCAAAAGGGGATATGACCCGATTCTGATAACTAAAATCTTTTGCTTGCAAATACACAGGATAGGGGTTAATTAACAATCTAAGAAACCAGACCTTCAAATTGAAAAAAAAAACCGGAATGATATTGAGGACGGCATTTGTTCCCTCTTGAACCGCCGAACATACCGCGGTATGTGCAGCTGAATATACAATGGCGTCTTATTTTGTTTACAAGCGACAGATTCCTTTATTTTTGTATCGCTGCATTTGTCATCAAAATAAAACCATGCGCGGGGTTTAGAGTGAGGCAATATATTATACATTAAACCTGATGGTAGTAAAGAAAGAGAAAGAACTCAAGAGAAGATGAAAAAAACAGGAACTAAAAATGTGTGAGATGTCATGGGACATCGTGTGCTTGTGCAAATCATCTTTATCCTGTGATCTCACACATCTCAGCAGCGTTCGGAGAGCTCTTCAGGTGCTATGCCGGGGCTGTATTTAAGCGTTTTGTAAATTATAACAATCATTACTTCGAACGTTTCCAAGCATTGAATTTTGATAACCTTGTCAAATCAAAGTTTCAACTTTGCAATAATGAAAATAAAGTTAGTTTTTAAAATCAACGAATATCTACATTAACAAAATTAAATGGCATCTTTGGCAAACATTTTCTGTTACCATGGCAACGCCTCATTTGACATACACAAAATTTATGTCTTGCTTATTTGCACTTTAAGATCATTTTGTGTACCAAGTTTTATCAAAATTGCTCAACAATTAAGGAAAAAGTTCGCTCTATAAGTTTTTTTTTAAATATAAAAATGACATATTTTATGGGAGCAAAATAGTGGTTACCATGGCAACGCCTTATCTGGCATACACAGAAATTATGTCTTGCACACCCTCACCTCAAGAGCATCTAGTGCTTAAGAGGGGGATCCCCAAAAGAAGGACGGAGCCCCCAGGCTTCTGAGGGGGTCACCATAGAGTTGAGCAGTGCCCCAGACTGCATTCATGCTCGGAAGGGGCTCCCAATGGTGAGACAGAGCCTCTGGGCTTCAGAGATACTTGGAGAGGGCTTTAAATAGATGGGCAAAGCACCCGGTCTTATAATATGCTGAGAGGGAATTCTCTTAAAAGGCGGTGACCCTAGACTTCATTCATGCTCGGACGAAGCTCTCATGACGCAAACGGCCCGTCTACCCTTTACCCTACTAAGTCCCTGCTAACTCGGGTTTCAGGACATCACTTTTACAGGGTGAATCTGAGGATTAAGTCTTTCCTTTACCTCTTCTCCAAGTAAATCCAATTATCTCTAATCCTCTTAACTAGCAAGGGACAGTTACCTATTACGTAACTACCTTGACTGCAATGCCTTCAATCACAATAGGGTCGAGTGTGCCAGATTAACTGCATGTGTGTGTGTACTAGAACTTGTACTTTAAAGTGTTGTACTTCCCCTACCTCCAGTGTTCGGAGGTCGGCGGCGGTCCGCGGAGAAGTTGGTATTACGTGTGGTTACTGTGAAACTGCTCAGTACTTTACTAACTATTTTCTTTTTCTTTTTCATTAAAAAAAAAACATTAGACGGAAAAAAGAAAGAAAAACGAACTGCTATAATTATCTTTTTTTTAATAAAAAGAAAACAAAAAACATAAATGCTAGCTGCCATCTTGAAAATAAGCCCTACTTGCTGGACGTCTGGTGAAATGTAACGAGTGGCCATTTTAAAAAAAAAATGTTAAGGGCGAAAACAAATAAATATCGCTGATCTTACAGGCTTTTATGACAAAGAGTAAGCCAACGCAATGTCAGAAATGATTAAGGAAAATGAATGCTAGTATCATCGGCGCTTGGGAAAATAAGATGAAAATAGATTGCGGGAGAGAGAGAAGTGAAGTCAATTAAATATCGCTGATGTTACAGGCTTTTATGACAAAGAATAAGCCTACGCAATGACAGAAATTATTGAAAAATATGAATGCCAATATCATCGGCGCCTGAAAAAAAAATAGAAATAGAACATGGAAAGGAGGAAGCCAAAACAAATAAATATTGCTGATCTTACAGGCTCTTATGACAAAAAGTAAGCCGACGGAACGAAAGAAAATTATTGAAGAAAATGAACGCCAATATCATTGGCGCTTGAGAAAATAAAAGAAAGATGGATCGTAGGGGAGAGAGTCGCGAAATCATATATCGCTGATGTTACATGCTTTTGTGACAAAAAGGAAGCCTACGCAATGACAGACAAGATTGAAGAAAATGAATGCCAATATCATCGGCACTTGAGAAAATCAAATAGAGATAGATCGCGGGAAAGAGGGAAGAGAAAAAAATAAATATCGCTGATCTTACAAGCTTTTATGACAAAAAGTAAGCCGACGGAACGAAAGAAATGATTGAAGAAAATGGATGACAATCATCAAATCTTGTAAGATTGCAGCGATATTTAATTGACTTCCCTTCTCTCTCTCTCCCGCAATCTATTTCTATTTTATTTTCTCAAGCGCCGATGATATTGGCATTCATTTTCTTCAATCATTTCTTTCATTGCGTAGGCTTCCTTTTGTCATAAAATCCTGTAAGATTGCCGCGATATTTAATTGACTTCCCTTCTCTCTCTCTCTCTCTCTCGCAATCTATTTCTATTTTATTTTCTCAAGCGCCGATGATATTGGCATTCATTTTCTTCAATCATTTCTTTCGTTCCTTCGGCTTCTTTTTTGTCAAGAAAGCCTGTAACATCCCTTTCTCTCTTTCCCGCGATCTATTTCAATTTTATTTTCTCAAGCGCCGATGAAATTGGCATTCATTTTCTTCAATCATTTCTTTCATTGCGTAGGCTTCCTTTTTGTCATAAAATCCTGTAAGATTGCAGCGATATTTAATTGACTTCCCTTCTCTCTCTCCCGCAATCTATTTCTATTTTATTTTCTCAAGCGCCGATAATATTGGCATTTATTTTCTTCAATAATTTCTTTCGTTACGTCGGCTTCCTTTTGTCATAAAATCCTGTAAGATTGCAGCGATATTTAATTGACTTCCCTTCTCTCTCTCTCCTGCAATCTATTTCTATTTTATTTTCTCAAGCGCCGATAATATTGGCATTTATTTTCTTCAATCATTTCTTTCGTTCCGTCGGCTTCCTTTTGTCATAAAATCCTGTAAGATTGCAGCGATATTTAATTGACTTCCCTTCTCTCTCTCCCGCAATCTATTTCTATTTTATTTTCTCAAGCGCCGATAATATTGGCATTTATTTTCTTCAATCATTTCTTTCGTTCCGTCGGCTTCCTTTTGTCATAAAATCCTGTAAGATTGCCGCGATATTTAATTGACTTCCCTTCTCTCTTTCCCGCGATCTATTTCTATTTTATTTTCTCAAGCGCCGATGATTTTGGCATTCATTTTCTTCAAAAATTATTTATTTCCTTCCGTCGGGTTACTTTTTGTCATAAAAGCCTGTAAGATTAATTAAATATCGCTGATGTTACAGGCTTTTATGACAAAAAGGAAGCCTACGCAATGACAGACAAGATTGAAGAAAATGAATGATAATATCACTAGGCGCTTGAGAAGATAGAAGAGAAATAAAAAATGATGTGTTGGTACCCAAGTTATTAGTTCATAACCTAAACCCTCTCTACATTATTTCGTGCCGTTTTAGGAACCTCTTACCAGAAGTACCAGGGTTATCTTTAGATTGAATTGTTAGTCTATCAAAGTGAACTAATAAAATAAATCTAGAAATCATTTCGCTAAGCTTGAAGGAAGAAATATGACATTGGACACGTACGGAACAGGTCTTACTCCAAAAGTGATGTCAACGAATTAGTAAAACCCGACTTAGCCGTAAGAGAGAGAGCGATATTTAATTGACTTCCCTTCTCTCTCTCTCCCGCGATCTATTTCCATTTTATTTTCTCAAGCGCCGATGATATTGGCATTCATTTTCTTCAATCATTTCTTTCATTACGTAGGCTTCCTTTTTGTCATAAAATCCTGTAAGATTGCCGCGATATTTAATTGACTTCCCTTCTCTCTCTCTCCCGCAATCTATTTCTATTTTATTTTCTCAAGCGCCGATGATATTGGCATTCATTTTCTTCAATCATTTCTTTCGTTCCTTCGGCTTCTTTTTTGTCATGAAAGCCTGTAACATCAGCGATAAATGATTCCGCTTCTCTCTTTCCCGCGATCTATTTCTATTTTATTTTCTCAAGCGCCGATGATATTGGCATTTTCTTCAATCATTTCTTTCATTGCGTAAGAAAAAGCCTGTAACATCCGCGATTTACTTCCCTTCTCTTTTACCCGCGATCTATTTCTATTTTATTTTTTCAAGCGCCGATGATTTTGGCATTCATTTTCTTCAATCTTGTCTGTTATTGCGAGAGAGAGATAAAGAGAGAAGGGTCGAGAGTTTAGATTCCGCTCAGGCCTCCTCGCTTGCGAGCTGCAATAGACACATACAGCCCCTATACTCTAAAAGTGATGTCAAAGGATTAGTAAAACCCGAGTTGGCCGTGAGAGAGGGAGAGAGAGGGAGAGAAGGGTGGAGAGTTAAGCCCCTCGCCTGCGAACAGTGGCCCGCCACGTACAAATTTGTACGTCCCTACTCCAAAAGTGATGTCAAAGGATTAGTAAAACCCGAGTTGGCCGTGAGAGAGGGAGAGAGAGGGAGAGAAGGGTGGAGAGTTAAGCCCCTCGCCTGCGAACAGTGGCCCGCCACGTACAAATCTGTATGTCCCTACTCCAAAAGTGATACCAATGGATTAGTAAAACCCGAGTTGGCCGTGGGAGAGGGAGAAAGAGAGAAGGGTGGAGAGTTAAACCCCTCGCCTGCGAACAGTGGCCCGCCACGTACAAATCTGTACGTCCCTACTCCAAAAGTGATGCCAAAGAATTTAAAACCCGTGTTGGCTGTGAGAGAGACAGAGAGAGAGAGACAGAGAGAGAGAGAGAGGGGGGGGGGAGGGGGGATAGGGGGATAGAGACAGCGAGAGTGACAGAGAAAAAAAAGAGTCGAGAGTTAATAGTGTTCACTCGACAAGGGGGAGGAGGACTTCTTGCTTCTAATCATGTGGTAGAACAGAGTATATTCATTTCTTTCGTTTCTTCGGCTTACTTCTTGTCGTAAAAGCCTGTAACAGGAGCGATATATTTTTTTTTACGCTTCTCTCTTTCCCGCGATCTATTTCTATTTTATTTTCTCAAGCGCCGATGATATTGGCACTTATTTTCTTCAATCATTTCTTTCGTTCCGTCGGCTTCATTTTTGTCATAAAAGCCTGTAACATCAGCGATTTACTTCCCTTATCTGTTTCCCGCAATCTATTTCTATTTTATTTTCTCAAGCGCCGATAATATTGGCATTTATTTTCTTCAATCATTTCTTTCGTTCCGTCGGCTTCCTTTTGTCATAAAATCCTGTAAGATTGCAGCGATATTTAATTGACTTCCCTTCTCTCTCTCCCGCAATCTATTTCTATTTTATTTTCTCAAGCGCCGATAATATTGGCATTTATTTTCTTCAATCATTTCTTTCGTTCCGTCGGCTTCCTTTTTGTCATAAAAAGCCTGTAACATCAGCGATATACTTCCCTTCTCTCTTTCCCGCAATCTATTTCTATTTTATTTTCTCAAGCGCCGATGATATTGGCATTCATTTTCTTCAATCATTTCTTTTGTTTCTTCGGCTTCTTTTTTGTCATGAAAGCCTGTAACATCCCTTTCTCTCTTTCCCGCGATCTATTTCCATTTTATTTTCTCAAGCGCCGATGATATTGGCATTTTCTTCAATCATTTCTTTCATTGCGTAGGCTTCCTTTTTGTCATAAAATCCTGTAAGATTGCAGCGATATTTAATTGACTTCCCTTCTCTCTCTCCCGCAATCTATTTCTATTTTATTTTCTCAAGCGCCGATAATATTGGCATTTATTTTCTTTAATTATTTCTTTCGTTCCGTCGGCTTCCTTTTTGTCATAAAAGCCTGTAACATCAGCGATATACTTCCCTTCTCTCTTACTCGCGATCTATTTCTATTTTATTTTTTCAAGCGCCGATGATTTTGGCATTCATTTTCTTCAATCTTGTCTGTTATTGCGAGAGAGAGATAAAGAGAGAAGGGTCGAGAGTTTAGATTCCGCTCAGGCCTCCTCGCTTGCGAGCTCCAATGGACACATACAGCCCCTATACTCCAAAAGTGATGTCAAAGGATTAGTAAAACCCGAGTTGGCCGTGAGAGAGGGAGAGAGGGGGAGAGAAGGGTGGAGAGTTAAGCCCCTCGCCTGCGAACAGTGGTCCGCCACGTACAAATTTGTACGTCCCTACTCCAAAAGTGATGCCAATGGATTAGTAAAACCCGAGTTGGCCGTGGGAGAGGGAGAAAGAGAGAAGGGTGGAGAGTTAAGCCCCTCGCCTGCAAACAGTGGCCCGCCACGTACAAATCTGTATGTCCCTACTCCAAAAGTGATGCCAATGGATTAGTAAAACCCGAGTTGGCCGTGGGATAGGGAGAAAGAGAGAAAGGTGGAGAGTTAAGCCCCTCGCCTGCAAACAGTGGCCCGCCACGTACAAATCTGTATGTCCCTACTCCAAAAGTGATGCCAATGGATTAGTAAAACCCGAGTTGGCCGTGGGAGAGAGAGGGAGAGAAGGGTGGAGAGTTAAGCCCCTCGCCTGCGAACAGTGGCCCGCCACGTACAAATCTGTATGTCCCTACTCCAAAAGTGATGCCAATGGATTAGTAAAACCCGAGTTGGCCGTGGGAGAGGGAGAAAGAGAGAAAGGTGGAGAGTTAAGCCCCTCGCCTGCGAACAGTGGCCCGCCACGTACAAATCTGTATGTCCCTACTCCAAAAGTGATGCCAATGGATTAGTAAAACCCGAGTTGGCCGTGGGAGAGAGAGGGAGAGAAGGGTGGAGAGTTAAGCCCCTCGCCTGCGAACAGTGGCCCGCCACGTACAAATCTGTATCCCTACTCCAAAAGTGATGTCAAAGAATTTAAAACCCGAGTTGGCCGTGCGAGAGAGAGAGAGACAGAGAGAGAGAGAGAGAGGGGGGAGGGGGGGATAGGGGGATAGAGTCAGCGAGAGTGACAGAGAAAAAAAAAGAGTCGAGAGTTAATAGTGTTCACTCGACAAGGGGGAGGAGGACTTCTTGCTTTTAATCATGTGGTAGCACAGAGTATATTCATTTCTTTCGTTTCTTCGGCTTACTTCTTGTCGTAAAAGCCTGTAACAGGAGCGATATTTATTTGTTTTCGCTTCTCTCTTTCCCGCGATCTATTCCTATTTTATTTTCTCAAGCGCCGATGATATTGGCATTAATTTTCTTCAATCTTGTCTGTTATTGCGTAGGCTTCCTTTTTTACCTAAAAGCTTATAAGACCAGCAATATATTTTTTTTTCGCTTCTCTCTTTCCCGCGATCTATTTCTATTTTATTTTCTCAAGCGCCGATGATATTGGCACTTATTTTTTTCAATCATTTCTTTCGTTCCGTCGGCTTCCTTTTTGTCATAAAAGCCTGTAACATCAGCGATTTACTTCCCTTCTCTCTTACTCGCGATCTATTTCTATTTTATTTTTTCAAGCGCCGATGATTTTGGCATTCATTTTCTTCAATCTTGTCTGTTATTGCGAGAGAGAGAGAGAGATAAAGAGAGAAGGGTCGAGAGTTTAGATTCCGCTCAGGCCTCCTCGCTTGCGAGCTCCAATGGACACATACAGCCCCTATACTCCAAAAGTGATGTCAAAGGATTAGTAAAACCCGAGTTGGCCGTGAGAGAGGGAGAGAGAGGGAGAGAAGGGTGGAGAGTTAAGCCCCTCGCCTGCGAACAGTGGCCCGCCATGTACAAATTTGTACGTCCCTACTCCAAAAGTGATGCCAATGGATTAGTAAAACCCGAGTTGGCCGTGGGAGAGGGAGAAAGAGAGAAAGGTGGAGAGTTAAGCCCCTCGCCTGCGAACAGTGGCCCGCCAGCGACTTTGCGTTTTACACCCTGGCCTGGACATTTTCCCGGTAAATAGCAATAAAAATGCTTGAATGAGTCTAGTCTACGCTCCTCGATCGGGCGCGCCAGTTCCAAATCGAATCGTACATGCACAGACGTACGTCGATGCAGCATTTATACACACCGTACGCAGCTGCAATACTGAAGATTAAAGCTAAACTTTAGTACTGGTAATGCGATTGCATTGTGAGAGAAAAGGTGTGAAAGGATCAGAAACAGTTGATCATGTAGCATGTAAGTATTGGTGTGCACTGCAAGGTTCTGGAGTCATCAAAATCATAATAAATTTGACCGAGTCTTGGTAAAGTAACAAACACTCACATAGAAAGCTATATATGGGACAACACACATCGTGTCGGGGATGGTACTACCTTGGTTTCCTTGTCTTTCTATGCTCATTACTCAGCCAGTATACATTTTCTTCCAAAATTGTTTGGCACATGTCATTTATTTGTAATCTTGAACATTCAGTGTAAGTTTCGTTTGATTCTGTGAGAATTAATTTTTTTTTTTTTACCAGTACTGGAGTTTATCTTTAAGGGAGAAGATATAGGATTTCAAGTTCAGAACAACAAGTTAAGAAGCTTGCTGCACGATTATGTGTATTCAGTTCGTTATCTCCAAAGTAAAGTGCGGTGCACGCCTCTGCGCCCATGAATCCGCCTATGTTCAGATCTCTTTTTATCTACATGTGCATGTATTTTCAAATAAAAATTTCTTATAGTCATTTCTTGCATCTAAATCTTAACACACTGTCAAATTATCTGTTCAAATTTCTACTATTGTTTGCTTTCACTTTTACTACATATTTCTTCTTTATATAACTATTTATGCATACACATATACTCCTGTATCTTTTGTATTACTTCTCTGACATTGAAGGATTAGATTACCTTCACGAAAAAAAAAAGTATATGAATGTAAAGCAGTAAATAAAGTGCAAATGAATTCATGTAAAACTGGTGTATAATTTCCTTTATATGTTATGTGTCTGTACATTACACTAGACAAAGTGATGAATGGAAAAAGAGAGAAAGAGAGGTCTTATAAACAAATATCATGAATTTAAAATGAGAAAGAGAGAAAGGGAGAGAGAGACAGAGGTCTTAGAAACAAATATGAATTCAAGAAGTGAGAAAGAGAGGGGGTCTTAGAAACAAATATCATGAATTGAGAGCTAGAGAGAGAGAGGTCTTAGAAACAAATATCAAGAAATGAGAAAGAGAGGGAGGGGGTCTTAGAAACAAATATGAAGAGAGAGAGAGAGAGGCCTTAGAAACAAATATGAAGAGGGGGTTAATGAGAGAGAAAGAAAGAGGGGTCTGAGAAATACATACGAGAGAGAGAGTGGGTCGAGAGAGAGAGGTCTTAGAAAACAAATATGAATAGAGATGGGGGGGGGGGCGGGGGAGAAATGGGTCTTAGAAAACAAATATGAAGAGAGATGAGGGGGGGGGGGAGGTCTTAGAAAACAAATATGAAGGGAGAGGGGTCAAGAGAATTAGAGAAATTAGGTCTTAGAAACAAATGACATGAATTTAAAAAATGAAAGACGTGATCCCACAATAATAGAAAATGGTACGAGTGCAATATTTAAATCACAGTTTATGTATTACATTACCATTTCACATATTATGTCGAGTGTAGTCTGTGTATGTGTCGATATGTGTACACGTGTGTTGGGGGGGGGGGGTCCGAATCAGCAAATGGTTTGAAAGTAGGCTACACGTCAAAAATTGAAACCCTGAAGAAGGCGGAATTAAACCACAAAAACCATAATATTATTTGGTTTCTCTCTTTCATTACTTTGATTAATTCCTTCTCTAATTTCTCTCTTTCTTTCAAGTTAGTTTTTGTTTTCTCTCTCTGCTTATGACATTCTTTGTTTCCTCTCTGTTCTTTAATTATTTATTGTTTTTCTCTATTTCCTTCTGTTGTTATTCGTTGTTTTTCTCTCACTCGTACGTCTCGATACAAAAGTACATGTACCGCGTACCGCGACACTGGACATATAGGACGTACGTTGAGCATTGCAGAAGAGCTACGTGCGCGCGCAATATCTTGTCATGGATAGACTTTTCCCAGTCGGTTCCTTGAAATTTATTGGGAAAAGGTCCAGGCCAGGGTGTAAAACGCAAAGTCGCGGCCCGCCACGTACAAATCTGTATGTCCCTACTCCAAAAGTGATGCCAATGGATTAGTAAAACCCGAGTTGGCCGTGGGAGAGGGAGAAAGAGAGAAGGGTGGAGAGTTAAGCCCCTCGCCTGCGAACAGTGGCCCGCCACGTACAAATCTGTATGTCCCTACTCCAAAAGTGATGTCAAAGAATTTAAAACCCGAGATGGCCGTGAGAGAGAGAGAGAGAGAGACAGAGAGAGAGAGAGAGGGTGGGGGAGGGGGGATAGGGGGATAGAGTCAGCGAGAGTGACAGAGAAAAAAAAAGAGTCGAGAGTTAATAGTGTTCACTCGACAAGGGGGAGGAGGACTTCTTGCTTCTAATCATGTGGTAGCACAGA
Source organism: Strongylocentrotus purpuratus (assembly GCF_000002235.5). Lineage (NCBI taxonomy): Eukaryota > Metazoa > Echinodermata > Echinoidea > Camarodonta > Strongylocentrotidae > Strongylocentrotus > Strongylocentrotus purpuratus. The sequence continues at coordinate 20,690,837 of NW_022145606.1, forward strand.
GTATATTCATTTCTTTCGTTTCTTCGGCTTACTTCTTGTCGTAAAAGCCTGTAACAGGAGCGATATTTATTTGTTTTCGCTTCTCTCTTTCCCGCGATCTATTCCTATTTTATTTTCTGAAGCGCCAATGATTTTGGCATTCATTTTCTTTAATCTTGTCTGTTATTGCGTAGGCTTCCTTTTTTACCTAAAAGCTTGTAAGACCAGCGATATTTTTTTTTTCGCTTCTCTCTTTCCCGCGATCTATTTCTATTTTATTTTCTCAAGCGCCGATGATATTGGCACTTATTTTCTTCAATCATTTCTTTCGTTCCGTCGGCTTCCTTTTTGTCATAAAAGCCTGTAACATCAGCGATAAAATTGATTCCGCTTCTCTCTTTCCCGCGATCTATTTCTATTTTATTTTCTCAAGCGCCGATGATTTTGGCATTCATTTTCTTCAATCTTGTCTGTTATTGCGTAGGTTTCCTGTTTGACCTAAAAGCCTGTAAGACCAGCGATATTTGTTTGTTTTCGCTTCTCTCTTTCCCGCGATCTATTGCCAATATCATCGGCGCTTGAGAAAATAAAATAGTAACTATTTTATTTTCTCAAGCGCCGATGATATTGGCATTCATTTTCTTCAATCATTTCTTTCGTTCCGTCGACTACCTTTTTGTCATAAAAGCCTGAAACATCAGAGATATTTATTTGTTTTTGCTTATCTCTCCCGCGATCTATCTCTATGTTATTTTCTCAAGCGCCTGGTGATATCGGTATTCCTTTTCTTCAATCATTTCTTTCGTTCCGTCAACTTACTTTTTTGTCATAAAAGCCTGTTACATCAGGATAATTAATTGTTTTTCCCGACTCTCTCCCCTGCGATATATTATTCTTTCAATTTCTCAAGCGCCGATGATGTTGGTATTAATTTTTTCCAATCATTTCTGTCATTGCGCAGGCTAACTCTTTGTCATAAAATCCTATAACATCACTGATATTTAATTATTTTTCGCTACTCAGTCCCCTGCGATCTATCTCTTTTATTTTCTCAAGCGCCGATGATATTGGCATTTATTTTCTTCAATCATTTCTTTCGTTCCGTCGGCTTCCTTTTTGTCATAAAAGCCTGTAACATCAGCGATATATGACTTCGCTTCTCTCTTTCCCGCAATCTATTTCTATTTTATTTTCTCAAGCACCAATGATTTTGGCATTCATTTTCTTCAATCTTGTCTGTTATTGAGTAGGCTTCCTTTTTTACCCAAAAGGTTGTAAGACCAGCGATATTTTTTTTGTTTTTCAATAATTCATTGCATTTCCCCCAGTCCCCAACAGGAAAAATTCCTCTGTAGGGCCATGCATTAGGGTTCAAGGCATGCCCACATAGAAGATTTTGTTACGTTGGGGGGTCGGGGCAAAATGCAATGAATTATTGAAAATTTATTGCATTTTCTTTGTTTTTTTTTTTTTTGTGGGGGCGTCGGCGTACCCTAGCGCCCGCTGCGTACACTCATGATTTATTGGCTAAGCAATGGCCTCGTTAGTGTGAGCCCTCAGGATCAAAACCGTGTCGATGTGCTATATTAGTGCCCTTTTATGAGGTATTAATCCCCATTACTGTCAGTTATGACTTAAAGACGTAGGTCCCCTAGTTGATTAGCATAGTAGCACACACATGCTTCAGCAGTCACGCAAAAAAAACACTCCCCAATTGTCATTCAATAAAATCTGAGAATGTATACTATTATCTAGATCTATTAGGAATAAACCATTGTCAAAATCATTCAATAAATTGGGGTAAAAATAATTATTCCACCATTATGACCAACAGTGTATTTAAACAACACACTTCTATGTCGTTGAATATTAACCTTGTCGCATTATCGTTTTGTTTTCTTGTTTAGGATAATTCCCAAGGATATCAGGAGTACTACATTACCCACACTGATTGAGCCACAGTGCAGCTGCAGCTAACAAAGTGCATTGCATTTTACCTGACATCATTTGCTTTTCTCACATTGGATGAGCTGCAGTGATGACTACACACTACCCGGTAAAGTTGACATACTGCATTGTCTCATACCTGATACAAACCTGATCTACTTCCTGGTATTTGTTAACCCATATCGTAGTGGAACCGGTTTGTTTCTGTGTTACAGCTATGGGAAATGTTAAATCACAAGTCAACATGTTAGCTAATGAAGTTGAATTTCTTGTATCTTCATGTTTAGATAATGTAGACACCTGCTAACCAGCTTTATGCATTGTCATTGGTAATTTATGTTATTGAATGTAACTCAAGCCTCATTTTCATCATCATACTTGGAATAATTTCACTCCTTATTACATTTTTTTCTTCAAATTATCTAAGCAGCATGTTGTTTTACATTTAGATATGCTTTATTCATTGTCATTGTTACGTATGATATTGAATGTAGCTTATGTTTCCATTTTATCTTCATATTTGGAATGAGATGACTACTTATTTAAGGTTTTCAAATTATCTCAGCAGCAGGTTGCTTTACATGCATATAAATAATATACACGTTGTTTCCAAAGTTTCATATGGGTCCAGGAATACTTGTCAGACATTATTTATTTTTAATTATTTGTGCCTTTTCATGATTTCCGGTTAGCTATTTCAATTTGTTAAATGAATTAAACTGCGATGGGACTATTTCCCCTAATCTTTGTAGAGTCAATAAATATATGATTATTTTGATGAAGAAATAATACAGAAAATGCATACTGATAGCTATTGTTTAGTTTTAAACATACATATATTTCATTTTACACGCCCTCAATGGTGAATGTGAGACATTGTCACCTGTGTGTGTGGAAGGTCGATGTAGTGAATGACCTTCATCGATATATATATATATATACTTATGTCATTGGCAACTATTCCATATATTGCTTAATTCATTATAAAAAAATGTTATACCTTATTTGAGAATTATATCGATAGATAAAGTAAGAAATGAAGTGAGAAATAGTGAGAAAACATCGGTATGTTGAACGTATCTATAGAAAATGAATAAGCAATCCGACCTACATAATGTTCTCTTTCTGTCTATTCTCGCCTTATGCTTGCAATTAAAACTAGTAATTTCCATTAAGCTTTTCAAAACATCTTTCTTATAATTTACGAAGTGATTGTCTGTATGAAACATTGGATTAATGGGTAAAAACATTCGTATTACAGTGGAAATATGAATGTATTGCACTAACCGTAGATGGCGTATAAAGCATATGTTTTACCTATATTATTTATAAATAACATGTTCGCCATTTTGTTGCTCTTCATTACACTCATTTATAATGTAATATATATACACAGACTATGATACAGGTAGGAATTACAGTTCATAATAATTCATAAAATTAGAACAGTTAAACAAAAGTATTACAAAATGACCAATATAACCATCAAAATGTTGAACTTTCAGGTGTAAATCTTTCTTTTAATATTTGTGTTCTTTTAACAAAGGTTATTCACAATTTCATCTACCATCCTTGCAACATGCTTATTGTTAAACTGACCCTCATAGCATCAGCTCCTTCACTCTTTGATCTTCCATTCCGTTTAGCGAGCTATATTCTCTTCAATCTTCTAAAGCTGTTAAATGAACCTTTCTTAAAACAATAGTAGTGTGTAGAGAATACGTAGTGTAGTACCAAGGTTATTTAATCGTTTGCTATATATATGCGCTATTCTCACAATGCACTTCAAAACCCAACAGAGAGAAGAAAACAAATCCAACATTATTGAAATGAACCCTTTTTGGTCTCTGAATCATTCTGCATTTGTTCGAACTTATATTTTATCATACCAAATTAAGCTTTTCTTATTGCAAATTAGAATTTATCAATAATTTAGAAGGTAGATTGAGAGTAAACAAGGGTGGAGCTCGACGGCCTGGAGGGGCTAAGGTATATATAGCAGAATATTTATTATGTTAGTTCTGAATCAATATTTTGGTTATTTTAGTGCAATACTTATGTTTATTCATTTGTCTCATCTTATTAGGTTTTGGTCAACTAGGGTAACATCATTATACATGGATCGATTTGTGAATTGTTTTACGTTTGAGATTATATTTTATATGTAAGCATTTATATACACATAATGTAGTTGACGTCAGTACTTCTCATCACCATTAAGATTTGAGAGATTATACTCGATGAGTCGTATGGAATGCATATAGCTAATTAATGTAGTTGTTGTAAAAAAAATGTACATATCTTTAATATTAACCAATTTCTGTATCATATGTACTATATATGTGTATATATACATGTATATATGTATACACATTATATTATTCATCATTCCGACAACTTTACCTTGGATTCCTACTAGAATAACATTATATATTGTATTGTAAATGGGTTTGTGTGACTGAGAAAATAATTTGTGAGGTTCATACAAAAGATGCATGTAAAAATTATGTGTTTGAAGATTAGGCACTTGTTTGTGATAGTAATTGTTTTCGTCGGTGATAATTCCATTATGTGAATCTTTACAGCTGCATACGAAACACAAGTAACATTATTATTGTTCATTACTTTCTTATTTATTAACATGCATTTTAAAATGTGGTGGATGATTATAGGAGTGTTTACGAATTCTTTCTATCCTTTATTCATGTTGTCACTTGTATCATGTATCAGGATGGGGTCTATTCGCTATTCATAAGGACCGCTATTCATAAGGTCCGCTATTCATAAGGACCGTTATTCATAACGTGCAAATTCCCGTACTTCCTGGTCCGCTATTCATAATGGCAAAAGAGGGTCGCTATTCATAAAGAAATAAGGTTCGTTAATCATAAGGACCGCTATTCATAACGTGAGATGAGGGTCGCTATTCATAATTCATATTAAGGGTCATTAATCATAAGGACCGCTATTCATAATAGGAAATGAGGGTCGCTATTCATAATAGGAGAAGAGGGTCGCTATTCATAATACGAAATAAGGTTCATTACTTATAAGGGTCGCCATTCATAACACGGGAAGAGGGTCGCTATTCATAATACGAAATGAGGGTCGCTATTCATAGTAGGGGAAGAGGGTCGCTATTCATAATAGGAGATGAGGGTCGCTATTCATAATAGGAGAAGAGGGTCGCTATTCATAATACGACATGAGGGTCGCTATTCATAATAGGAGAAGAGGGTCGCTATTCATAATAGGAGTAGAGGGTCGCTATTCATAATGGGAAAGGTCTCTATTCATAATACGACGTGAGGGTCGCTATTCATAAAAGGAGAAGAGGGTCGCTATTCATAATAGGAATTGAGGGTCGCTATTCATAATATGAGAAGAGGGTCGCTATTCATAATAGGAGTAGGGGGTCCCTATTCATAATATAAGAAGAGGGTCGCTATTCATAATACGACATGAGGGTCGCTATTCATAATAGGAGAAGAGGGTTGCTATTCATAATACGACATGAGGGTCGCTATTCATAATAGGAGAAGAGGGTTGCTATTCATAATAGGAGTGGGGGTCGCTATTCATAATAGGAGAAGAGGGTTGCTATTCATAATAGGAGTGGAGGTCGCTATTCATAATAGGAGTAGGGGGTCGCTATTCATAATATAAGAAGAGGGTCGCTATTCATAATACGACATGAGGGTCGCTATTCATAATAGGAGAAGAGGGTTGCTATTCATAATAGGAGTGGGGGTCGCTATTCATAATAGGAGAAGAGGGTTGCTATTCATAATAGGAGTGGAGGTCGCTATTCATAATAGTAGAAGAGGGTCGCTATTCATAATACGAAATGAGGGACGTTATTCATAATAGGAGAAAGAGGGTCGCTATACATAATAGGAAATGAGGGTCGCTATTTATAATAGGAGAACAGGGTCGCTATTTATAATGTGACGAGAGGGTCGCTATCCATAATACCGAAAAAGTCCAAATGACATAAGCAATAAACTAAATGTTAATATTAAAGAAAGCGACATACTGGATAGAGGACACCCCATGGCTACAGCGTAGGCCGGGGGGGGGGGGGGGTAGGCCAAATGGTCCCAAACATTTGAAGAAAATATTTATTGAAAACTCACATTTCTGAAGAAAGAAAGGCGTGCCTAAATAATGAACGTGTCCCATCATTCTGGTCACCAGCCCCCCCCCCCCCCCCCCCATCCAATTCAAAAAAATGTATATCTTAAAAACGGGGAATGTTTATATCAGACAAGAGACGTTAAGTGAGCTTGCCCCCCTTTCCAAAATTGTGCCTGCTTGTAGGTACCGGTATTGTGCTTCTAATATTCCCCCCCCCCTATTGGAAAATTCTTGATCCGCGCCGGGCGTACTTATGGGGGGGGGGGGGGGGGGGGGAGGGGGGAGGTAGGTAGATACTAGGCTTATGGTCACGTCCAATCCCGCTCAATAATTTGTAGGTCCATAAGTCCTAATACTAATTACTTCTACAAAAAAATAGAGGGTCGCTATTCATAATAGGAGAAGAGGTTCGCTATTCATAATACGAAATGAGGTTCGCTTTTCATAATAGGAGAAGAGAGTCGCTATTTATAATAGGAGTAGAGGGTTGCTATTCATAATAGGAGAAGAGGGTCGCTATTCATAATACGAAATGAAGGTCGATATTCATAAAAAGAAATGAGGTTCGCTATTCATAATAGAAGTATAGGATCGCTATTCTTAATAGTTGCCCCCCCCCCCGTGGCTACGTTCCTGGTCCTGTAGGGGGGGGGCGTCATATAGCCCTGAATAGTTGTCTCTTTTTAAAGTAGTTATATTTTATCTGTTATCTTTGATAATTATATAGAGCTCATGTGGTGACGAAAAAAAAAAGTAAAACATAACACACATGTATTGTCCTCCTTGTTGGAAATCTTGCCCTACCACCCTGCCCCCGACTGATCTTATCCAGGCTACGCCACTGAGATATTAAGTACGCCAAGCAGGCCCATTATCCATTTTCGCTTGCTATTTAAGAAACTTGTAATTGTTTATACGACAATAATTTTTTTGTAGAAGTAATTAGTATTAGGACTTATGGACCTACAAATTATTGAGCGGGATTGGACGTGACCATAAGCCTAGTATCTACCTACCTCCCCCCTCCCCCCCCCCCCCCCCATAAGTACGCCCGGCGCGGATCAAGAATTTTCCAATAGGGGGGGGGGGAACATATTAGAAGCACAATACCGGTACCTACAAGCAGGCACAATTTTGGAAAGGGGGGCAAGCTCACTTAACGTCTCTTGTCTGATATAAACATTCCCCGTTTTTAAGATATACATTTTTTGAATTGGATGGGGGGGGGGGGGGGCTGGTGACCAGAATGATGGGACACGTTCATTATTTAGGCACGCCTTTCTTTCTTCAGAAATGTGAGTTTTCAATAAATATTTTCTTCAAATGTTTGGGACCATTTGGCCTACCCCCCCCCCCCCCCCGGCCTACGCTGTAGCCATGGGGTGTCCTCTATCCAGTATGTCGCTTTCTTTAATATTAACATTTAGTTTATTGCTTATGTCATTTGGACTTTTTCGGTATTATGGATAGCGACCCTCTCGTCACATTATAAATAGCGACCCTGTTCTCCTATTATAAATAGCGACCCTCATTTCCTATTATGTATAGCGACCCTCTTTCTCCTATTATGAATAACGTCCCTCATTTCGTATTATGAATAGCGACCCTCTTCTACTATTATGAATAGCGACCTCCACTCCTATTATGAATAGCAACCCTCTTCTCCTATTATGAATAGCGACCCCCACTCCTATTATGAATAGCAACCCTCTTCTCCTATTATGAATAGCGACCCTCATGTCGTATTATGAATAGCGACCCTCTTCTTATATTATGAATAGCGACCCCCTACTCCTATTATGAATAGCGACCTCCACTCCTATTATGAATAGCAACCCTCTTCTCCTATTATGAATAGCGACCCCCACTCCTATTATGAATAGCAACCCTCTTCTCCTATTATGAATAGCGACCCTCATGTCGTATTATGAATAGCAACCCTCTTCTCCTATTATGAATAGCGACCCTCATGTCGTATTATGAATAGCGACCCTCTTCTTATATTATGAATAGGGACCCCCTACTCCTATTATGAATAGCGACCCTCTTCTCATATTATGAATAGCGACCCTCAATTCCTATTATGAATAGCGACCCTCTTCTCCTTTTATGAATAGCGACCCTCACGTCGTATTATGAATAGAGACCTTCCCATTATGAATAGCGACCCTCTACTCCTATTATGAATAGCGACCCTCTTCTCCTATTATGAATAGCGACCCTCATGTCGTATTATGAATAGCGACCCTCTTCTCCTATTATGAATAGCGACCCTCATTTCGTATTATGAATAGCGACCCCCTACTCCTATTATGAATAGCGAACCTCATTTCGTATTATGAATAGCGACCCTCTTCTCCTATTATGAATAGCGAACCTCGTGTCGTATTATGAATAGCGACCCTCATTTCCTATTATGAATAGCGACCCTCTTCCCCTATTATGAATAGCGACCCTCATGTCCTATTATGAATAGCCACCCTCTTCTCCTATTATGAATAGCGACCCTCATTTCGTATTATGAATAGCGACCCCCTACTCCTATTATGAATAGCGAACCTCATTTCGTATTATGAATAGCGACCCTCTTCTCCTATTATGAATAGCGAACCTCGTGTCGTATTATGAATAGCGACCCTCATTTCCTATTATGAATAGCGACCCTCTTCTTATATTATGAATAGCGACCCCCTACTCCTATTATGAATAGCGACCCTCTTCTCATATTATGAATAGCGACCCTCAATTCCTATTATGAATAGCGACCCTCTTCTCCTTTTATGAATAGCGACCCTCACGTCGTATTATGAATAGAGACCTTTCCCATTATGAATAGCGACCCTCTACTCCTATTATGAATAGCGACCCTCTTCTCCAATTATGAATAGCGACCCTCATGTCGTATTATGAATAGCGACCCTCTTCTCCTATTATGAATAGCGACCCTCATTTCGTATTATGAATAGCGACCCCCTACTCCTATTATGAATAGCGAACCTCATTTCGTATTATGAATAGCGACCCTCTTCTCCTATTATGAATAGCGAACCTCGTGTCGTATTATGAATAGCGACCCTCATTTCCTATTATGAATAGCGACCCTCTTCCCCTATTATGAATAGCGACCCTCATGTCCTATTATGAATAGCCACCCTCTTCTCTTATTATGAATAGCGACCCTCATGTCGTATTATGAATAGCGACCCCCTTCTCCTTTATGAATAGCGACCCCTACTCCTATTATGAATAGCGACCCTCTTCTTATATTATGAATAGCGACCCCCTACTCCTATTATGAATAGCGACCTCCACTCCTATTATGAATAGCAACCCTCTTCTCCGATTATGAATAGCGACCCCCACTCCTATTATGAATAGCAACCCTCTTCTCCTATTATGAATAGCGACCCTCATGTCGTATTATGAATAGCAACCCTCTTCTCCTATTATGAATAGCGACCCTCATGTCGTATTATGAATAGCGACCCTCTTCTTATATTATGAATAGCGACCCCCTACTCCTATTATGAATAGCGACCCTCTTCTCATATTATGAATAGCGACCCTCAATTCCTATTATGAATAGCGACCCTCTTCTCCTTTTATGAATAGCGACCCTCACGTCGTATTATGAATAGAGACCTTTCCATTATGAATAGCGACCCTCTACTCCTATTATGAATAGCGACCCTCTTCTCCTATTATGAATAGCGACCCTCATGTCGTATTATGAATAGCGACCCTCTTCTCCTATTATGAATAGCGACCCTCATTTCGTATTATGAATAGCGACCCCCTACTCCTATTATGAATAGCGAACCTCATTTCGTATTATGAATAGCGACCCTCTTCTCCTATTATGAATAGCGAACCTCGTGTCGTATTATGAATAGCGACCCTCATTTCCTATTATGAATAGCGACCCTCTTCCCCTATTATGAATAGCGACCCTCATGTCCTATTATGAATAGCCACCCTCTTCTCCTATTATGAATAGCGACCCTCATTTCGTATTATGAATAGCGACCCCCTACTCCTATTATGAATAGCGAACCTCATTTCGTATTATGAATAGCGACCCTCTTCTCCTATTATGAATAGCGAACCTCGTGTCGTATTATGAATAGCGACCCTCATTTCCTATTATGAATAGCGACCCTCTTCTTATATTATGAATAGCGACCCCCTACTCCTATTATGAATAGCGACCCTCTTCTCATATTATGAATAGCGACCCTCAATTCCTATTATGAATAGCGACCCTCTTCTCCTTTTATGAATAGCGACCCTCACGTCGTATTATGAATAGAGACCTTTCCCATTATGAATAGCGACCCTCTACTCCTATTATGAATAGCGACCCTCTTCTCCAATTATGAATAGCGACCCTCATGTCGTATTATGAATAGCGACCCTCTTCTCCTATTATGAATAGCGACCCTCATTTCGTATTATGAATAGCGACCCCCTACTCCTATTATGAATAGCGAACCTCATTTCGTATTATGAATAGCGACCCTCTTCTCCTATTATGAATAGCGAACCTCGTGTCGTATTATGAATAGCGACCCTCATTTCCTATTATGAATAGCGACCCTCTTCCCCTATTATGAATAGCGACCCTCATGTCCTATTATGAATAGCCACCCTCTTCTCTTATTATGAATAGCGACCCTCATGTCGTATTATGAATAGCGACCCCCTTCTCCTTTTATGAATAGCGACCCCTACTCCTATTATGAATAGCGACCCTCTTCTCCTATTATGAATAGCGACCCTCTTCTCCTATTATAAACAGCGACCCTCTTCTCCTATTATAAATAGCGACCCTCTTCTCCTATTATGAATAGCGACCCTCACGTCGTATTATGAATAGCGACCTCTTCTCTTATTATGAATAGCAACCCTCTTCTCCTATTATGAATAGTGACCCTCATGTCGTATTATGAATAGCGACCCTCTTCTCCTATTATGAATAGCGACCCTTTTCATTGATTATGAATAATGACCCTTATGAATAATGACCCTTATGAATAGCGACCCTCATTTTCCATTATGAATAGCGACCCTCATTTCGTATTATGAATAGCGACCCTCATTTTGTATTATGAATAGCGACCCTCTTTCTGTGTTATGAATACCGACCCTTTTGTAATATTATGAATAGGGACCCTTATGAATAGCGACCCTCACGTCGTATTATGAATAGCGACCCTCTTCTCCTATTATGAATACCGACCCTCTTCTTTGATTATGAATAGCGGTCCTTCTGAATAATGACCCTTCTGAATAATGACCCTTTTCTCCAATTATGAAAAGCGGACCTTATGAATAGCGGTCCTTATGAATAGTAGACCTTATGAATAGCGGACCTTATGAATAGCGGTCCTTATGAATAGCGACATTGACCCATGAGGATTGCCCTATATATGAAGTAGAATGAATCATTTTTTGTTCACACAAATACTTAACATATCTTACTCATCTAACGATTGAAATATAATATATAGGTAGATTTTGATGCGGCGTAACAACGATAAAACAAAAGGGTAAACAACATGGTAATGCTGGAAACAAATGGTTCTTTAATAGTGGTGGTTTAAGTAAAAGAAATATCGTAAATACAAATGTGTATGTGTTCTAAAAAAAAAGAAGTAGGAGAAGAAAGGAGCAAAGCCTTATTGATACAATGCGAATTGTACACATTGGTTTCATTAAAGATAAACTCCAAATCTGGTTAAAAAAAAAAAAATAATAATAATTATCACAGAATCAAGCGAAACTTACACTGAATGTTCAAGATTACAAATCAATGACATGTGCTAACAATTTTGGAAGAATATGTATACTGGCTGAGTAATGAGCATAGAAAGACAAGGAAATCAAGGTAGTACTAGCCCCGACATCATGTGTGTTGTCCCATATATAGCTTTCTGTGTACAGTGCTTGTTACTTTACCAAGACTAGGTCAAATTAATTATGATTTTGATGACTCCAGAACCTTGCAGTGCACACCAATACTTACATGCTTCATGATCAACTGTTTCTGACCCATTCCACACCTTTTCTTTAACAATACAATCGCATTACCAGTACTAAAGTTTATCTTTAAACTCTACGACAGTTAAAACTTATATTTATGATGTCTGTGCAAGAAGATATATAAATATTCAGTTATCAGGTTATGGCAAGTGATCAATCTGGAACTTGATTCCCGAAATTGTAGTAAAAGCCAATATGAACGTTATCACAGATGTACAAACAATAATATCGATGACTCTTTCATTATAAAGGGATGAGTTGTTCTAGCGCCACCTTGTGACTGCTTTAGTAATAAACCACATGAAAAACTGTGCAGTCGATACCCAGGAGACAACTTGTAACCCATGTATTTCTTATCATATCACAGCTATAACATGTTGAGAGTTGTAATCACTACACTAAAGGGAAATTCAAATTGGCCACACTAGTAATGTCACTGTTATGTAGTGATAATCAATTTTCCCATTTGTTTAAACACTAACAAAATACGAACAATTCATTTTTTTTTCCTTCAAACTTTCGCCATTCAGATTTGCTTATTTTTCTACTGTCATACAAATAAGGATTGGATTCCTCCCTGCCCATATTGGAGGGATGACGTAATAAATACAGTTTATTCAGAGTTTTGTTGTTGTTGTTGTTTTGTTTTGTTTTGTTTGTTTTTTTTTGGGGGGGGGGGCATTTTTAGTCCGTAGGTATTATTTGCGCATGGGTAGACAAATGTTAGGCCTATTTACCAAACGCGTATAGATAACAACTGATATGTGGTCAAGCAAATATTTAATTATTAGTCATAGATGCCGAGTGGATCTACAATAATACATAAATTTAGATGGGGGGGGGGGGGGGGAGGGGGGGGGTTGAAGACAATGTTTATCCGGAAGCGCACAAAGGGGGACTTCTCAATGTTTAAAAGATCTTTTGAAATGATTACAACCATCTATACACAGAGTTTGGCCAACATGGTGTTCTTGGTGTTAGTAGGTCACGACATGGCGTATATTCATTTATTGGTGCTAGCCCAACAAAACAATTTTCGTCAAATTCAACCAAAATCAATCCAGGTTGGCCAAACTGTCAAATCAACAGCACTAAAAGGAATTGTCGTCGAGCGCCCTCTTACTATGTTCCTCGCTATAGAAAGACTGGGCTACGATTAGATTTTCGAAAGGAAAAGACATGTTACCAGGCACCATATAATCACAAAAAATAACACATGGTGAGATTTATAGCTAGAGGTTTTTAAAGAAATGTGTAAGCATGATCAAGATTCAGTTTTTAGCTTCTCCTGAAACAGTATACTTTTTTCTATATAAGTGTAAGATTCTGAAGCTGCATACACCTAAAGTTGTGCTCTTACACTGTTCGGTAGGCTATTTTTGTCTGATCTTGGATTTGTAATAATAGTTTTAATTTCTTGATGACCCTGCCTACTACTCTAATTTTGACATCCTTTATATCGATGTAAAACAGAGTAAGCTGTACGTTGCGTTGATAGCTAGGCTAAATAAAGAACAGTGTGTGTGTTTTATTCCTTGCCAAGCTTGAGCACAATTTAAAAACCCCTTTATACAAATGTCTGCAGTTTATAATCCCATTTGCTGTCACCTTGCAGAATACATTCAAGATCAGAGCGCTTGAATGGACTACATAATTCAAATGCTTTAATAAAAATAGATAAAAACAGAAAAGAATAAAGAAGTTTTGTCTATCGTCTCGTCCACCGAAAACTTGCGATCTGCCCACATCTTAAAGATGAAAAATAAAAATAAAACATTGAAGAAAAAATGAATTGGAATTTAAGAACAAAAAAAAGAAAGTAAAGTGACTGAAGAAATGATGCACGATGGCTGAGTGGAATAGCAGTGGCCTCTTAACCGGTAGGTCCCGGGTTCGAAACCAAGCCAATACGCTTATGTATTTGTGTAAGGCATTAATCCTCATTACCAAGTCCCTCGAAGAGGACTTAAAAGCGTCGATCTGTTGGTTTTTATCTTACATGCCTTCACATGTTTTCCTATCAAAAGAAAATAGAAGGGAAGAAAAGAAAAGAAAGAAAATAATGAAAGAAAGAACGAAAAGAGAAAACAGAAATATAAAAAACAAGGATTATTTTCAGAAAGCGTTGTTTACCATGACACATTACGATATCATTACCTCTATCATGTGTAAACAATCTTCATTATTTTGGTCGGTATGGAGTGCCTTATATGGCTTCACAGTACCGACTCGTAGACAACTAGCTGAATGTCCAATGGATTTGTGTCATCCTACCTGTGAAGGAACATTCTCACAATAACAAAATATTAAACATTTTCATGTCATGAAGAGGAGATCGTTTTTTGATAAAGGACTACTATTGATCAAGGGTTTTGGGATAAATCTTTGCGTTTCATACGTTTCTTAAAAAAATATCCCGAATGGGCTGGTGAAGTCCATCTCTGCTAGCTTTGAAGTTGGCTGAGAGGGACTTCACGTGACCATGTAGCGCTAGTTTGGTTGTTTGATGGTTTGTTTTAACCTAGCACCTAATAAAGCATGTGTATTATTGCATGTACACAACCAGGGGGTCGATATGGGATCTCCGATGGACTTTGCCAAGTGAAGAGGATTAATGCTTACCGTTTTGGGCTAGCGCGTGGGCTTTGATTTGAATCCGAGACTTATTTAATAGTTACTAGACCACTGCTTAACTATAGCATTGATATTACCGACTTCTACAAAATAGTCTGGAAAACAAGAAGTAGGAAAGGAACATTGTATGTGAGATGTAAAATTGACATCTTTCCAATTCGTCGGACCTTTTAGACTCATAACTTCATTCGTATGCTTTAAATCTTTATTTGAGGAACTTCAAAATAGGAACAATTATCCCAATAAGATTTTTTTCTTCAAACGTTCCCGTGATGAAATAACACACCTTTAGACACCATACAAAGAACACGGGGCATATTTCGGTCAATGAACTCTACACTATGCGCAGTGCGTAAAGTTCGGTGATTTCGGCTCGCAAGATGTGAACTTCAAGAAATAACTGTAGTTATTCAGAGAGATTTATTACTGTTTTACTTCCTTCTTACGTTTGTTTGGTGATGAAGTACTTCATTAACCTGCCATAACCTTCTGTACTACAATTTTCAAAGTTGCATAAATTAGTTGATGCTCTTCTTTAGTTTAAGTTCTGGTCATGCGATTGCATTGTGAAAGACACGGTGTGAAATCGATCAGAAAAAAATTGATCATGTAGTATATAACAATTGTATTGGTGTGTACTGCAAGGTTCTGGAGTCATTAACATTATAAGAAAATTGGCCCAGTCTTGGTAAAGTAACAAGCACTGTACACAAACATATGTATATATGGGACTACACTAACATGTGGCATAACATCGGGCCTCAATTTTAAGCTGTTACTTGTCATATTTAGAATATGAATGCATTTTAACAGCCATGCTTTTCAGGGTACATTTTTACTATGATGTTCTTCGAAACTTGCATATCAATAATAACACTCACAAATTATTTTTCAACCCTCTCCATGCAGAACTCAACCTTCTCTTTAAGTACCATGGCTGTATGACAATACCATATTAACTATTTTCCTCCTATGGTGGAAGCAGGGCTCTGTACCATGTATTGAGATTTACTTGTGTAACCGAGTCACTTCATCGTTATTGAACCATGGTATATATATACCCCTCACAAAAGTTTGGTAACTGAAGTTTGTCTATTATATTTCTCTTACCATGCCATAATAACCGCTTTGTGTAATATTGTTAAAAGGGATGTTTAATCCTCTTTAAAATAATATCACGTAGCATTTGTTAAGGGGGCGTTTTAAAATTGGATATTTTCATCAATGTCAGTCCACGAGGTAGCGAAGCAACCAAACAGAAGAGGGTGTTGAAGGGGGTTATTCCATCCAACGTCGTGAATGTCAATATCCTAGCTTTGAAAAACCTGGGGTTTTCCTGCATTTCAAGTTTTATATTTCTTTATTTTCTTCTCCACAATTTTCAGTAAATTGTCATCGCTTGTTTAATACCAATGGAAGTGATGTTTATTCCTCTTTAAATGCTATCTTATTTTGTATGACTTGGAAGCCCCATGGAATGAGCAATACATACATAATAGGAATAAGGGGCAGAGTCAAAAGTGAACAGTGACAAGATTCGCTACTGTTTCGTCATGAACTTTCTGATGCATCATGCCTAATTTATTAAAGTTGAAAAGGCCCGGGCAATTGGGCAAATCGAAACCGTAGTTCTCATACAAGATGTTAAAGCACCATTTTTTTTAAAGAGATTACTTATATCCGTCTGCACTAGTTTGGCCAGGGGGGGGGGGGGGGGGGGTAATACCTCCCTGCAAGATCACTGGCAGGTGGTTATCTCATCAAATCAGCTCTCAATTATTAAACACATAAAAAGGGGATAATGGGGGACCGACATGCACCGAGTAGGCATTGTTTTTTTCTTCTATATAGAGGGCGCAAGTAGTTGTAATTAGTGCAGTGGGGCTTTGATGTGAAATGAAGTGCAATGCATGGTTTTTGAGTGAAAAAGCAGGAGTATTTTAGTGCTGACATGGTGGTTACCCTTTGTAGGTGCAACCTTCTGTTGCAAACGAATGTCTTTTTGTCAGTGCACCCCTGTCGTGCAACATTGACACCGTCCAGACAAGATATGAACATTTTTTATAACGTACATCCATGCAGGTGAGGCATTGTTAAATTTCCTTTATTGTCCTCAACTTGATCACGTTCAACTAGACTTGCTGACGCTGTGTGTTATTACTTCAGAGGCGGTACTCCAGGGAAGAGGGGGTGGGGTAGGAGAGGATACCCCCCACACAGTTACCCCCAAAGGACATACACTTTTCCCTGATAATTTCCCCTAAACAATTCTGAGAGGTTCCCCTTTTACTTTCCCAAGTGCCCCTTTTCCTTATAAGAATTAACCTTTTTTTAGTTTAATAAGTGCCAATTTTTACCTCTCATAAGTCCCCCTTATATTTTGATACGCGCAACATTGATACCGTCCCGTCAAGATAAGAATATTTCAATAACGTTCATCCATGCGGGTGAGGCATTGTTAAATTTATTTTATGGTCCTCAACTTGATCTTGTTCAACTAGACTTGCTTACGCTTCGTGCAATTACTTCAGAGGCGGTACTCAAGGGAGGGGGGGGGGGGGGGGGGGGTTACCCCCAACAATTACACCCAAAGTGCATACACATTTTCCTGATAATTTCCTCTAAACAATTATGAGAGGTTCCCCTTTTACTTTCCCAGTGCCCCTTTTCCTTAAAAGAACTACCCCTTTCCATGTTAATAAGTGCCAAATGTTTCCTCTGATAAGTGCCACGGTCGGACTCGAACCGTGGACCTAGTAATCGACAGTCCGGCGACGCATCTACTCGACTGCTCCTTTTTCTTCAACGAATGCCCCCTTGTATTTATAATTAGTGCCCCTGTTCTATTATTTTCCTTTTTTTTTTTTTATAATAGCCCCATACCTTTCTCACAAATAACCCTTTACACCTAAAGCCCTTTTAAATTTGACACGTGCCCCATTTTCACTTCTTATTATAAAACCTTTTTATCTTCAGAGTGACCCTTTTCTTTTATTATAAGAAACCTTTCCCCTTTTCATGAACGCCGTTTTTTAGCACTGTTAAATGCCCCTATTACAACATCTGATAAGTGCTCCTATTTTCGACAAATGACCTTTTTCCATTCTCATTAGAGCCCCTTTTTATCTCAGAATTCATAGAATACTACATATTGACGTGCACTCGATCAAAGGTATAATATTTACATTGAATATAATCTGGTCTATGTAATATAGGCTATGTAAAATCGATTCCTAGTTTCTCGTCCGGTTTTCGAAAATGAGGAGTGGGCGTTTCTTGTTTATATCATTGATATTCCGATAAGATGGCCGCTCATACAAATAATAACAGACATGGCTCGCTGTTAACTTGTGCTTTTAATGGTCTACAGAAAACTCTTTTGGGTCAAAATAATAAAGAGTAAAATCAAAGTTTATTTAAAAGAATAACAATAATCTAGTAGATGTGTGAGTCTAAACTATAACAAGTAATAACATTTAGTTTCTATTACAATATATCTATTAAAGTAGTCAAAGAAAGTCTTCACATTATTACAAAGCAATGAACAAATCATGATAACAACACCACAATAGACTAGTTTTCATAATCTTTTCCTCATTTGACATGTCTTTAGTTTATGAATTAGTACTTACATGTATGTGCAATTTATTTTTCTCAAGATGAAATCCCTTATTATTATTATTATTATTATTATTATTATTATTATTGTTATTATTATTATTATTATTATCATGTTTTCTATAAAATCATCAGCTCTATGCCTTTTCTCTTACAATTATTTTAGATATGCATCTAAGATATCACCGAATTAATTTTTCATCTTAAAATAAAATTACGAAATAACAAGAAACCACAAAGAGAAGGATTCGGGCGCCCGAAGAATGCTTGCGGGGGCGAACATCCAGGGTTCAGTTTTACCTGCGCCTTAGTCTGGAAGAATAGAAAAGCAGCGATGCTCCCTGAAAAGAAAAGCTCTTCAAATGGTTCACGCATAATGGATTCCTTGTGAAGTTTAGTGAGGTAGTGATAATATCTTTTTATTGACACTCGTTTTCATAACTATTCGATACATGACATGTTTTTAAATTTCTTTCGGTTTTGGCATACAGAATGACTGATACACAATGAAAATCTCTCTCTCTCTCTCTCTCTCTCTCTCTGTCTATTTCTCTATATCTCCCTCCTTCAGCCATCCATCCAGTCATTATATTTATCTCTGTCTGTCTCCCGACCTCTCTCTCTTTCTCTCTCTCTCTCTCTCTCTCCCTCTCTCTCCCTCACTTGATGTTTCAATTTCCCTATTAGTAACATTTTTTCTCCCCCTCGCTCTCACCCACTCACTAATTAAGAAGAACACACTTCGTGGTGAATATGAATACAGAGTCTATATGAATTAAAGAGGCTAATTTAAAGCAACTATAAAGAGGCTAATTTAAAGCAACTATTGAACGTACAACTTTTAGGAAAACAAGGTGAACGATGAAGGTTAACTTTGAATACAATTTACAGCCTTACAATATGAAACCGTTAAGTTAAATGGCAATTACATGGCAGATAAATTCGTCAGTACCAGGCTCAATAATATGGAAGAATACTGAATTTAAACCCGGGTCATACACCCCTCCCTTTCCCTCCCCACCCCTCTCTCTCTCTCTCTCACTCTATCTCGCAGTACGATCGGAGAAAAAGACATACCCTCTTAACCCCCCCCCCCCCCCTGAAGCTATATGCTACTAATTCAGAATATTACCTGGATTATCCAGACAGTCAGTCTTAAAATAAACACAATTATACAAAACCAAAAAATAAACCTGGAAACAAGGATGAAGAAGGAAACGTTTTTGTATATCTACATGATGAAGCGAAAGCATATGTTCCTCTAAGGGGCAGATTAAAGCCCTTTTTTGGTGGGGGGGGGGGGGGTAGTAACAAATATCTGCAGTTAACAATTAGAAGGAAAATATGGTCACGATAACCTTCAAGTGTAATTGACTAAAGATAGTGCGCCATATATTTCACATCCACTGGCAAATATATCTATCTGGTCATTAGAAAAAAGGCAAGGTTGCTGAATGTTAGCAGCAGTCTGTCGCCATTGCTACTCTTTAATACAACCATGACGTGGCAATTTACTTATTCAGCTAGGACTCACGATGATTCGTGTCACAGTTGATTGTAGATTCCACTGTTCGGGGGATTCAGCGGAGAGGGAGAGATAGAAGAATATTCTCACGATTACACACCATGTATTGTTCTTCTTATTTGTTCATCGTCATTTCAATGGCATTTGCAAATATTTGGATAACAACAAACGATATTGTTTTACTATTTACTTACCGTCGCATGGCAATCGCATGATAGATGAATTCAAAAGAAATGAAATTGAGTTTGAACCCTGGGCCAGCCATCCAACCTCTCTTTCTCTCTCTCTCTCTCAATACAATTGGACAAACAAACGTGCCCTTTTGCCCCCACTCCCTTACGTTGTACTCCACTGATTTACAACACACTTTGTCTACATACACTGTCGCTCATAAAGGTGGAATATTTTGTTTTTACCCCAATTTATGGAATTATTTTGAAAAATAATTTAAAAATAATAGATCTAGATAATAGTATACATTCTCAAATTTTATTGAATACTAATTTGCCAATGTGTGTTTTGCGTGACTGCTAAAGCATGTGTATGCTACTTTGCTTATCAAATAGGGGACCTACGCCCTTAAGTCATTAATGACAGTAATGAGGATTAATGCCCCCGAAAGAGGGCACTAATATAGCACATCGACACGGTTTTGATCCTGGGGCCTCACAGTTACGAGGCCATTGCTTTGTCACTGAACCATGACCGTACGCAGCGAGGGCTAGGGTAGGGGGCAGTTTCCATAAATATAAAAAAACACAGAACATGCAATAAATTTTCAATAATTTATTGCATTTTACCCCGGTTCCCAACATAATTTTTTTTTAGGTGTGCCCATGCCTTGAGCCATAATGCATGGCCGCCCAGAGGATTTTTTATGTTGGGGACCAGGGTAAAATGCAATAAATTATTGAAAATTTATTGTACTTTCTGTTTTTTATTTATTATTTATGGAAATTGCCCCCTACCCTAGCCCCCGCTGCGTACAGTAATGGTTCAGTGACAAAACAATGGCCTCGTTACTGTGAGGCACCAGGATCAAAACCGTGTCGATGTGCTATATTAGTGCCCTTTTGTAGGGGCATTAATCCTCATTACTGTCATTTATGACTTAAGCACGTAGGTCCCCTAGTTGATAAGCATAGTAGCATACACGTTCTTCAGCAGTCACGCAAACACACATTGGCAAATTATTATTCAATAAAATCTGAGAATGTATACTATTATCTAGATCTATTATTTTTAAATTATTTTTAAAATAATTCCGTAAATTGGGGTAAACAAAAAATATTCCACCTTTATGAGCGACAGTGTAGTTTAGGATTCAAGAAAGTAGGTCTTACAATAAAACAAATAGAAGTAGGGATGATGAAGTACATGCAAATACCTCTTGTGGCTGCCCTTTCCCAAGTTTGTAATGGGCTGGTCTTTTGAAGTGCATGGTTCATCATAGTCATGATGAAAACGAGATATTTCATTATGGACTTTATATCATTCGTTTACACAATGATGATGAAAAAATGGTTGGTTTACACGCGATAACGTCAACAGTGTTAACCTTGCAGTCCTATCATTTGCTCCCGGGTTTAGAGTTTGGACTTTGTTATGAAATGTCTTGAAAATATGAAATGAAAATTTAAAATGTTTCATCGTTGTTTTCATTTCCTTCAAGTATACCCTTATTTGCATCTTTCAAGTGTTTGTTAAAGGGATAGTTGAGTTATGTTTTCAGACCACAAATGCCTTCAAAGTGCATGGCTATTGCTCTTTTCCTTATCTATGACATTTATAGTGCCCTTTTAGAACCTAAAATTGCTATGAAGGTAATTTTAGACCCCAAAATGTGTGAAATTTAGCCAATACGATCATACCAATTCAGCTCCACTTAAAAAAAAAAAAAAACGGTGACAGTTAATTAATTATTTAATAAAAAAAGAACAATACATAATTCGGCTAGTTGTCGGATATATAAGCAACTTGAAAATGCCAACAAAAAAAGCCAACATCGGCATTGGCTGAAATACGATGTAAAAGGCGTTATTTCGTTTTTTTAACTTTTTTTTCTTCAAATTTGTCAAAATATTTAATATTTGTGGTGGTAGGCCTACACAAGTATAAGATATCGTTAGATTTCAGCCGTCTCTGAACCGATTTTGATTAAACAGAGATGATTTTGTCATTTAAATATTATGTTCTTTCAAATTTGACACTCTTCATTATCTCAATATCTCATTATCTCACAACAAAATTATTTTGTGTAGCGCCCTCTGCAACACAACTCAACTATCCCTTTAAATAGAGGATTAACATGAACAGGCGCGGATCCAGGGGGCGAGCAGGTCTTACCCGCCCCCCCCCCCCCCCGCCAAAAAAAAAAAAAAAAAGGAGAGAGAGAGAAGGAAAAGAAGGGAAAGGGAGAGAGGAGAGAAATGGAAAAAAGAAGAGGAAGAAGAAAAAAAAGAGGGAAAAAGGAGATCGGGGGGGGGGGGAGGGAGGAGGACTCTCCTCCCAGGCTGTTGCAACCCCTCCCCCAATCAAAAAATAAAAGAGAAGGAAGGAAAGGGAAAGAACAAATGAAAAGAGGAGATAAAGGGAAGGAAAAAAGAGGAAGAAGAATAGAAAAGAAGGGGGATATCAGTTTCAATTTTCCCGCCAACAAGTTGTGGATCGGGGGGGGGGGGGGGCAAAATACCAATCCGGAACCGATCGCCTGGATATGTACCCGCCGATTTGTTCCGGATTCGTAGATTCGTTCCGCTAGTCACAGGCGATCGGTTTCGGCCAGGCGATTCATTCCGTGGAACCAATCGGCGGGATATTTAGCCGCCGATCCGTTCCGAATCTCATCGGAGAGCGTGCGTGCTCACGTATTATTGAATACACGCCATGGTACACCCCTAACGCGAAATGAACTATTCTGGTCGGCCTTTGCAACCAATCAAACTTCTCCAAATTAGCTACACCAACGATTGCCAATTTGAGAACTTTGTATAGAAATGCAGATTCCCGTTGTTCAAATATATTGCGGCCAATGATTGACCACAAACAGTAACTATAGACAGCGCCGTCGCGAAGCGACGGGGACTGGGTGGTCTAGCAAAAAGGGTAGTTGTTGCCAAAGGCTTAGTTTGCCTTTAAAAGCAGATGTCGGGGTGTTTTCTAATCAGGCCTTCTAATTTGGTTTGAATGCTGCTTTATATGATATCGTGTTACGTCAACCACCTATTACCGGGCTTCATCACAGAATCTAATTATGCATGTGGGCTGCATGCATGATGTACATGTAGTTTAAATGAAAGAGATGCGGGGTGGGGTGGGGGGGGGGGGGGGGGGGGGGCGGGGTCAACACGAAAAGAAATGAGTGGTCGAGCTGATAATTAAGAAGGACCAATAAAAAAAAAAAAAAAAAAGAAGAGAAAGAAAATTCCTCAAGTAAAAGACGTGTCCGGCAGAATAAAAAAAAAAAGAAATAAAAGAAAAACCCGACATATTTTGTTGAATTTTCAACCCTTGGTACTAGCCGACTAAAGTTAGTGTTAAACAGAGCCATAGCATAGTGTGTCTATACCCCCCCCCCCATTCCGTTACATACAGTGGCAGATCTGTTGCGCCCCCTTGTTTGGAAACCACTAATTTCACGTACATTTTCACGTACATGTAGGCCTAATATCAGAAAACTATCGCCTGCCCCCCCCCCCCGTTTTTCAAATTTTCGGGCTGCGCCCGGCCCCTATTTTCGAATCCTGGATCCGCCGCTGTAGTGCGCACCCTTTCCTTACTTATTCCAAGTGCCATTTTAATATCAATTGTCACAGTTGCTACGTGCACCTTATACTTTGACAAAGTGGCCCTTGTACCTTTTACGCATTTCCCTTGTAAGCATGCCCTTTGAATCTGTGATGGGTGTCCCATCTCTAAGTTACACTTTTTTTTCTTTCCCTTTTAAAAAAAAAAAATTAGAATACTTCAGTCTCAGAAAGGCCTCATTCTCTGAAATTTCAGATAATTTTCTCATTGCCCATGTAACTGGCCTGCATGGAGTGGTTATCTTTATTCTCATGTGCTTTCGATGTAGAAACTGTGAAGCCAGTCAGTGTGGTGTAAGGAAATACTTGTGATTAACTGATCATCCATAACAAATTAAAAAAGAAACCATGAGCCTGCATGCATGTAACGCAGCAAAAAAGAAAAAAAAGAAAAAAAGGGGGATATGGGACAGCGTAACAAGGGTTGCGTTAGTTGGGGGGGGGGGGGGGCAGGGGGGAAATTTAAATTTTATTTCAAAGGGTCCCAAATGAGAGGTGGTTTTATAAGGGGGAAGGTACCTAAGAGGGACATGTGAAAGGGGAGATGTGAAGGAATTTAGGGAATCATATACACAGTCTACTCCCGTTATAACGAGCACATATACGAGATTCCCTTTTAAAGACGCAATTCTACTACCGTCCCTGTTTCAAACATGTGCACATGGGTCTATGTGCCTATTTCATTACAAGGTAATTGGCTTGGTTGCAAGCACCTTGATATTTTCTAAATGTGTTCATTACTGTTTAAACCAATTTCATTTCATGGAGCCAGTCGTCGGCCGCCTGGGTCTGGTCTTCAGCCACCTTATCAATATTCTCTCTAATTTCTTATAATAAACTTAATATGGCCTAATTCTCAATCAATATCATAAGGTACATGTAGCTACGTCAATAGTTATTACAACTTTATGCTTGGAATGTTAAAGCTTCACGAGAGTATTTCTTAAGAAAGAATTTTTACTGTAACTCTCATTGTGTTAGATCGGATGCTCGATCTGCATATGAACGAAAACAAGGAAACGCAACGCGTAGCATCCCCCTCGCAGGGTACAAATGGCCTATGTATAGTCAGAACAAGTTTATACCTCCATTAGACTTATTACTAGGCAAGGAAATTACTAACATCTGGGGACTGAATGAACAGAATGTTTACTACTTTATGGAATGAAATTACTAACATCTGGGGACTGAATGAACAGAATGTTTACTACTTTATGGAATGAAATTACTAACATCTGGGGACTGAATGAACAGAATGTTAACTACTTTATTGAATGACCTATGACCTTCGACCTTTAACTTGAATACTCCGAAATTAATCTTAGGCTGTATTTTGATACCGTGTACCTTCATCCCAAATTTCATTAAAATCCGTCAAACATTACAAAAGTTATCGAACGGAAACCACATTTTCGCATATTTTCATGAGCTATGAACTTTGACCTTTGACCTACATAGGCCGAAATCGAAATTGAGGTGTGTTTTGATACCAGGTACCTCCATATAAAATTGTATTGAAGTTCCGTCAAACATTACTAAAGTTATCAAATGGAAACCACATTTGTTACGGAAGTATCCCTCCAGAGGGATAATAAAGTCAGAAAAAATCTTGGACCCAGGAGGGATTCGAACCCGTAACATCTACCTCTATCCGGGAAGCGACTACACCACGTTGCCATCTCTGGTTCTGCGGAGAAGACACGATGAATTAGGAACAAATACCCCAGGGCTCTTAGTTCTGACTCATTAATATTCAGTCCCCAGTAGGACAATTAAAGATTAGGAATGTTAAAGCTGGGTTATAGTTTTGGTAGCAAAAAGAGAATTGGCATGAAACTGATCAAATTTAGTCTGACATTGTCCGGAATGCCTAAATCTATTTGAGACTTCTAGTTTTAAACAATGAACGTTAGACTTAACTTAAGAGTTAAGGATTTCAAAGAAAATGATTTTCAAGTGCAAAATAGACACCCATTAATAAGCCAGGCATAAGCATATTATCATAGAGGTCCAAGTTAAACGTTAGATCTACTAGATTCCTCTAGTCTAGATCTAACGTTAGATCTATGACTATACCCACTTGACTGAGTTCGGTTACGAGGTCGATCTATCGATAGGTTGACCTCGTAGTCATACTCATACTCAGTCATAGTCGTACTCGTACTCAGTTGTACGTATGTGATATCAAGATATAGATCTAGGGTATTATTACCTAGGAATTTTTCAGAAACACAATGCATAACTTACCTGTATAGACTAATTCTGTGAGCCCATCATGTGTCACACTCAACTTGAAGTTGGCTGCTTTCTTTCGGAGCCCCCTCTTCTTGTTGTCACTCATCCTTTCCGGATAACTCCTATTCGCAAGAAACCTTTCGATGTTCCTGCAATCATCAACAAATTGCTCATCTGCCATTTTTTATGACTATCGCTCATACGTACGACTACGAGGTTGACCTACGACTACGATGACAATGAATGCTGAAGGTCGATGCTGTCGAAATTCACGTTGACGTAATCGAGTTCGCGCCCAGATCAGCACGCTGTGTCGCAATATATCGTGCCGAGTATGCACGTGCGTGCATGCATATGATATACATGTACTCTATGCGCATATACTAGTCAGTATATAGGTTATTTATTTATTTATTTTTCGTACCGCGCGCGGGTAATTCCGTACGAGGTTATAAACCTTATTATTAAGTAATATTTCCAAAAAAAATAATATCGGTTTTCATTCCAACAATAAATACAAAAGTATCAAGATAAAGCTAAAAATTATTTTTACCATGTTTATTCGACACAAGTAATAAAAATATACGCGATTATATAAGCAGAAACGTTCGGCCAATGTCGGATAAGAACGGCGGCTTTCGAACGTATCTGCGAACGAGTCGATCCAGTAGATTCGTTCCGCTGAACAAATCGCCTACCACACCGGCGTGATCCAGTGATGTGACACTCATAGCGCGCAAGCAGTGGTTTGTGTACTTTCTACATCCAGCTATTTCAGATATGATCTTAGTAAAGTCTCCCAGTTGATTTTGTTCCTATTGGCATGTTTACATACCAATCTTTATAATCAGAACTTTGAATCTTGGTCTTTGCCATCTCCATGGACAAAGAGGGTGCAGCTTAGGACCTACCTACAGGCGGCCCTCCAGGGGGGTGGGGGGCTGTTGAGGAGGGGCGGGGGCACAGTCCCCTCCCCCCATTTGTTCAAATACCCCCAAAAGTGCCCCTTTAACTTTGTAAGAAAAGCCTCTTTTTACTTGGGAAATTGCCCCTTTTACTTTACAAATTGCCCCTATTCCATTATAAAAAATGCCACTCCCCCTTTTCACCAAAAGTGCTTCGTTTTTAACCTGTGCCCCTTTTCCTTCGACAATTTTTACTTTTTCCTTTGCAATAATTGTCAATTTTTCCATTCTCATATGTGTTTTTATTAATCTCTAGTAAGTGCCCCGTTTCAGGTACAAAAAGTGCCCCTTTCCACTTTAGATTAGTGCCCTATCACCTCTGATGATTGCCCTTGTCAATTCTGACAGATGCCCCTTTTTCCTTATGATAAGTGACCCTATTAACAAAAATAGAAGCGCCTTCTGCTTCTCATACATACCCCTTCTAACTTTGAACAACTTCACCTTTTATTTTGCCGCGTATCCCTTTTCCTTTCTAATAAACGCTCTTTTTCCTTCTTATAAGTGCCCCTTCCCCTTCTCATACTTACCCCTTTTCATCTCTGATAGGTACCCCATCTTTTTAGAAATGTGACTTTTTTTTCTTGTTAATAAAATCTACTTCCCCATTCTCATGAAAGCGCCCTTACACCTTCGATTAATGCCCTTATTAAAATCTCTTCGGTGTCCCTTTAATAACAAAAAATGTAACTTTTCCATTATTATAAGTGCCCCTTTTCAGGTGCGATAAGTGCCTCTTTTTTAATACCCACCTCTGGTAATTTATCTTTTAACAATGATACGTGCTTATTTCCCTTTCTAATAAGGGACCTATTATATTTTCATAAATGCCACTTTTCACCTCTTATTACTGCCCCTTTTGAAATTTGATGGGTGCCCCATTTCCGTCAAAAAATACCCATTCCCCATTCTCACAATTGCCTTATTTTATCCCTGGTGAGTACCCTTATCCAGGTGTAAGAAGTGCCTCATATTTACCTCTGAAAATTATCCTTTGTATATTGACACGTGCTCCTTTTCTTTTTTAATATGTGTCTTAAAGGCCCACTGCACTACTGGTAGCTACTTGCGCCCTCTACACTGTCGCTCATAAAGGTGGAATATTTTAGTTTTACCCCAATTTATGGAATTATTAAACAAATTATTTAAAAATTATAGATATAGATAATAGTATACATTCTCAGATTTTATTGAATAATAACTTGCCAATGTGTGTTTTGCGGAACTGCTAAAGCATATGGATGCTACTATGCTTATTTACTAGGGGACCTACGCTCTCAAGTCATAAATGACAGTAATGAGGATTAATGCCCCACAAAAGGGCACTAATATAGCACATCGACACGGTTTTGATCCTGGGGCCTCACAGTTACGAAGCCATTGTTTTGTCACTGAACCATGACTGTACGCAGCGGGGGCTAGGGTAGGGGCCAGTTTCCATAAATAAAAAAACAGAAAATGCAATAAATTTTCAATAATTTATTGCATTTTACCCCGGTCCCCAACATAAAAAAAAAAATCCTCTGGACGACCATGCATTATGGCTCAAGGCATGGGCACACAGACTTTGTTTTAATTTTAGGCACCGGGGTTAAATGCAATAAATTATTGAAAATTTATTGCATTTTCTGTGTTTTTTTAAATTTATGGAAACTGCCCCCTACCCTAGCCCCCGCTGCGTACAGTCATTGTTCGGTGACAAAGCAATGGCCTCGTAACTGTGAGGACCCAGGATCAAAACCGTGTCGATGTGCTATATTAGTGCCCTTTTGTGGGGCTTTAATCCTCATTACTGTCATTTATGACTTAAGGGCATAGGTCCCCTAGTTGATGAGCATAGTAGCATACACATGCTTTAGCAGTCACGCCAAATACACATTGGCAAATTATTATTCAATAAAATCTGAGAATGTATATTATTATCTAGATCTATTATTTTTAAATTATTTTTTAAATAATTCCATAAATTGGAATAAAAAAAAAAATCCACCTTTATGAGCGACAGTGTATATAACAAACAATGCGTAATCGATGACCATTAGTCCCCCATGATCCTCTTTTTCTTATGTTAATTGAGAGCTGAGTTGATGAGATAACCACCTGTCCAGTGACCTTGCAGAGCGGTCTAATCTCTCCTGTAAACTACGGCAGATATTAAAGCTTTAATCTATTAGTTATTTCGTCCACGGTTGGCAAAATAAATCATAATACCGATTAAGACTTTTCGCTGTTAAACCCGACAGCATTCAAATACAGGTTTTCTTGAGTGCGTTGCATGTCACTTGGGCTCACCGGCGGGTGTCGTTTGACGTTACCCTTTCCATTTTCTTTAACTTTTCAAAGAAGGCTTAGAAGATCTTGTTGGAACACGTAATGTTTGCGAGTGGTTTAAGAATGCCTTTTCAGACCATAACGAATCGATTGCATCGTATTCTTACAGCACAGCTTTCCTGCCTCCGGCGAGCTCCTGCATATTATCTTGAAAGAAGATTATCCAAATCACGTCGCTCATGTTCTCGATGTCAACATATTGCATGTTAAGCAGTAATCCTTAAAGATAGAGACCGCGTACTTGATTTCTCTTTTTGTATTTGTACTATCTACTTCCTCGAGTAACTGCTCCGAATCCTCCTCACTTAGTTATTTGAATCTTGGAGTTGGAGCTCGATCAGTTGTAAGTTACTCGCCATGTTGATTTTTTAAGCACTGCGTGTACCGTGCGATTGATTAACGTATTCGTAGCCTAGCAACTCAAGAAATTGAAAGCACTCTTAAATTCTGAACCAATTTATTTGTGTGCAAAAGGCGAGGAGGGGTTATAGGCGTACTATCTCAGGGTTTTTGGCGTACTATCACAGGGTATTGGCGTTCTAGCAATTGACCTAGGTCAAGTGACGCAATGATAAATCTAGATGCCCCTTGTCATGTGATATAGTTTTGACCAATCAGTAAATACAAATCTATGTGTGAGATATATCCTTTACACCCGGTAGCGTCAATATTGTTAATATAATAATAATAATAATAATAATAATAATAATAATAATAATAATTAATTTTTATATAGCGCGTATTACAAATGTCTCTAAGCGCTAATATACTATTACCCGGTCATTGAATTCAGTGCTTTCACGCACACACTGTGTGTACAATCTCCTTAAATTATCTAATTATTGAGGGCCCTGCAATCTTGTTATTATCTCTCCGGTTTGGTGTTTTTTGTTTTAACTAAATGTCTTGATGATAAGCAAAAAGTCATGAATTATTGTTTTCGAGTAGGCCTATATCCTTATTTGCATCTTTCTCAAATGTTGCTCGGTTAGTTGGTACTGGAGGATTAGCATGAACATAAATTGTTTTCAGATTGGCATTATCATATTTATGTATTACACATCTATTTCCAGTGTTTTCTTAATAACTTTGAGAAGTGCACCTTTCCCTTCTCATAAGTGCTCATTCTCACCTCTATTAAGAGCCCTATCTAAGTCTGATAGGCGACTTTTTTAATTTTTCAAAGGTCCCTCCCCCTCTCATAAATGCCCCTATTCAAATATGATAAGTGCCACTTCTACTTTGACAGGTATCTCTTTCCTTTGTATGCAATGTCCCTTTCCCTTTGTATTAGTGTATTTTTCCCCTTGTAATAAGTGCCCCTTTACATTTCTATTTGCCCCTTTTAGATATGACAAGTACCCTTTTCCTTTGTAATAGATGTCCCTCATCCCTACTTATTAGTACCCCATTTCGGGTGCCAGAAGTTTCCATTTTCACCTCTCTGATAAAGGCCCATTTACTTTGTCGCATGCCCCTTTTCCTTTCTGAGTGGACTATTGAGTGTTCCTTTCATCAATGTGAAAAGTTTATTTTGTTACTTTTGATGAGTCAGCCTTTTCCTTTTTATATAACTTCCGTTTAATAGTGTATTTTCTCAATATTTCCCTGCTTTTGCGGTCATATAAATAGAGCAATATCTAGATTAAAAGAATTGGAGCAGCTTCGTGTAGTAAAATGCATTCTTTTTTCGACCAGCACGAATATAGCCGAGGAGGCAGAAAACATAATACGCTCAAATTACGAACTGTGCCCCATAATCGTGCTCGTTTTCAATTCTATCAAATGCCCTTTTTTCTATTTAAGCCGTTTTAATATAAGAAGTATGTATTCTTACACTAATTGTTTACCCTTTAGACTACGTTAATATATTTTGAGGTTACATTTTAAGGATTCATTTTCATTTTGAAGAAAGTGCTCCTTTTTTGTGGTGCACCCCGAGTGTGACTCTCCGCCACCCCTGCACTGCAACGTCGAAACCCGACACGAATACGTATATTTATTGTCAACAGTTATATTTATTTTCCTCGACCTGATCGTGTTCAATTAGACTCGTTGACGTTGTATGTTAGTACTTCCTCGTATGCTGCTTTATGTCGGTCTCTTCGAAACAGGGAGTCGACTTTTAATAACTTTCATACTTTCTCAACTGAAGCAAGTTACATCGCATTTTACAAATGAGGAAATTTTAATGCAAACAAAATCGGACACTTCAGAATTTGGCTGAAAT
The DNA here is from genome assembly GCF_000002235.5 of Strongylocentrotus purpuratus. Lineage (NCBI taxonomy): Eukaryota > Metazoa > Echinodermata > Echinoidea > Camarodonta > Strongylocentrotidae > Strongylocentrotus > Strongylocentrotus purpuratus. Next base: position 20,722,286 of record NW_022145606.1, read on the forward strand.
TGTGATTCAAAAGACTCTTGTTTAAGTTCTCTGCATTCGAACATTTTACACCAGTTTGAGCCGATTACAGAACGTCGCACGCGTCGAGCAGTGAAGCCAGTGAATGATGTCATTTACCTGCACTTAAAGGCCTACTCATTGATTATACAAATAAAGTGAGTATTCCATACTGTTTTTAATATGATATATTTTTGGGTAAAATAAGTACCCTTTTAACCTCAGTTTAGAGGGCTTTGTTATTGTTAGTTAATGTGTGTGTGTTAATGTGAGTGTGGGTTTGTACATGTGGTTTTGGGAGGCGGTTGTGTTTTCATGAATGTGAGGAAATCAAAGCATAACAATTCAGAACAAATTGAAGGAAATAATTTTCTTTATGTTTATATAAATGTGAAGTTTTCAAGTGTGTCTGTTCGGTGGTGTTATTGTTACAATTCATGTTTATTGAAAGTATCATCAATAGTGATCTGTCAGTTCATGACAGGTTCAGTGACCCATTAAAAATTCCAGTGTCTCTCCAAGCCCCTCTCCAGGTTCCTCGGTCTTGAGCCAACCGTTTCATCGTCTCATACCCCGTCGCTCCACATTGTGTGATTAAATCGTCTAGAAAGCCTTTACGAGGTCTTCCCCTCTTCTTCTTTCCATGAATACGACCTTCTATGACTCTGAGCATCAAGCCCTCATCATGCCGCATTATGTGTCCAAGCCATTTCTTCTGTCTCTCTCTAATCGTTTGAAAGTATGTATTATATAAAAAGGAACAAATTATCTTGCCTAAATCTGTATTCAATACCAAACGGTAGATCTACATAATTTAGTTTACTCATTACATTAACACTTGCCTTTTAGTTTCTATACCCGTACAAAAAAGGAGTGGCTTATTTGAAAACGGAGAACTACCCTAAATTAACATCTCATCTTGAATTATTAAAGATATTGTCAGTAATCTTACCCAAAACATGTAATGATAAGTTCATAACAAAATAATACATGTAACATACCCTCAACATATGAAAAAGGTCAGGAAGCTGTTTCTTACTACGATTTTTTCGCCAGATTCACAAATAGTGAAGTTTCACCGTGTTCAGATTGCCTCTTTACTGTAGGATTCCTCCTCGAAGTTCTGGCTGTAACGCCCTCTTGCGCACACCCGACATCTAAAACAGCTGGCGAACGTCATCAACACACTGCACTAAAGTTTGCGATATTCTACCACTGATTAAGACTAATTATGAAAGAAATTGAGGCTAAATGAGTTATCTAATTTCTATCATTTTCTGGTAAAGATATTCATGCTTAAGGCCCGAACCCCCCCCCCCCCCCAAAAAAAAAAAAAAAAAAAAAAAGTTTGGAAAATAGTAATTTCAGGAAATCTACTTGACACGACACCATTTGACCCACATGTGACTGGCCACTCATGAGGTCGTTATAAACATCATGCATTTTTTGAGAATTTAATTTACTTCCCCAATGAATACCCTAATCCTTAAAATGGTAGTTTGGTAAATAAAATGAAAATTTGAAATATTTTTGTCTAAATCATTGGTAGGCTTACTATGCCTTTTATCTTAAAACTATTTAAGAACTATATTTAAGATATCACTTAATTATTGTTTTTCTATCTTGAAATAAAATTATAAATAACAAGAAACCACAAAAAGAAGGTGGCGGGCGCCAAATGAATGCTTGCGGAGACGAGAAGCCTGGAATTATTTTACTTGGCCTTAGTGTGGAAGAATAGAAAAGCAGCAATGCCCCTAAAAAAAATATCTCTTCAAATGGTTCACGCATAATTATTTTTTTTTGTGTAGGTTAGTGAGGTATTGATAATATCTTTATATTGACATTCGTTTTCATAATTATTCGAGACATGACATTTTTCAATTTAGTTCGCTTTTGACATACAGAGTAACTGGTTCACAATGACAATCTCTCTCTCTCCCTCCTTTAACCACCCTTCCAGTCATTCTCTTTATCTTTGCCTATATCCCGTTCTCTGTCTCTCTCTCTCTTTCTCTCCCACACACTTGATATTTGTATTTCCCTCTTAACATTCCTTCTCTTCCTCACTCTAACCCACTCACTAATTAATTTCTGTTTCGCTCTCCCACTCGCTGATGAGGGTAGAATGAAAGCTCCTTGACCTATGCTGAAGGGTAAAAAAAAACACTGTTGAAACTCACATAATATTGTCGGTTATTGCAACATACCTGCAGGTTTTAGTGATCTAAAATTAATTGAATTATAAATATATTTGAAACTTAGGACAAATAACTGAAATAAGCCTTTCAAATGAAATGAACCATTATGTAGTGTCTAATTCGTCAGTGTCTCAGTGATCATGCACAACATGACAAATAAATGTACAGAAATAATACAAGTACATGTACACATTTACCGATAATGGCTTCAACTGTTTCAAGAGGCTGCTGATCCTTAGGGAAGTAGGGAACATCCACAAGGTTGAGAGAAAGTAGCATTTTCTGCATGGTTTCACATCAATATACTGAGTCCACAATGTGCTTTGAATCCACTTCTTTGACGAAAGATGTTAAAAAAGGATGCCTACAAATAAATGAGAAAATTAATAAAGTTAAAACAAAATGAATGGTTGATAATGTATGCATGTGCAACACATATACTACAAGCTTCTTTGAACAGCCTGTGGGGAAAGAATTTTGTTTACCATTTACAGGTCTAACTGATTATTTCCAGATAAGATTTCTGTATACGGTAGCCTATAATCTAAATTTGCTGTCTAAAGACTATAGAAACGACTTGTTTAAGGTTACATGTTTGTGACACAAGTCACTGCTTTATTCCTCTACGTATCGACACGCAATGCTCAATTTTCAGACATCTGGGCCTGGGCCGGTACTATAGTACACTTTCTCACAGGTTTCACTGTAAACCGCTGCACAATTGTCAGGTCCTGGGGATTTGGTCTGATTTAGCTTCTTGATTGCTTCTCTAACAGCAGATTCTGTAAATTCAACGTTGTCCAGGGATGTAATTTTATTCTCGGATCACATCTAGGAATATTGGCTAAATCTTCTCTTGTAAATACAGAGACAAAAAAATTGTTCAAGGTATTATATTTTTCAGTGTCTGTTTCTGCATATCCACCAACAGGTTTCTCCAGTGACCCGATTGAAGATTTAGTCTTTGTTTTACTTTACACATATTTCCAAAAGCATTTTGGATTTGTTTTCAGATATGAAGTTAGTTTCTTTTCAAAAGATTTCTTTGCATCAGTAACTATTCTGGTGACCTCGTTCCTAATCTTCTTGAACTTATCTCTGTCTTGTTGGCTTCTTGTTTTCTGGAAACGATTCCAGGCTTTATGTTTTTCACAAATTACTTTTCTAACAGCAGCATTCATCCATAAGGGTCTATCCTTTGCTCTCGATTTGAATTTAGGCACAAAAGTATTTGTTACTTCATTGATCCGTTCAACAATAGCATTGCTAGTACAGTTTAGCACATCATCTGTATGGGTCACATTTATATCAAACACCTCATTTTTATAGACGAATTTCCTCATTCCTTCAAAATCTCCCTTGAAGAATGCATAGTGTTCCAGGTTGGTGGTTTTACAAGACATGTTCGACACCACTACTTTGAATTCAAGTACTAGATGGTCGCTCTTGCCTATTGGAGAAGAGGTAACCAATGATTCAATCATGTCTTCTTGGTCAGTAATAATAAGATCCAAAACATTCGATGTTTCTCCTTCTCTCATTCTAGTTGGTTCAGTTACTAGTTGTGACATGTATAAATCTTGCAGCGTATCTACAAACTCATAAGAACAACATTGTATCTGGACCAGTTGCTGAAGGGATATTCCAGTTTATATGTGGAAGGTTGAAGTCTCCCATTATAACAATTTTGTTGTGATGTAGACGATCTATTTCTTCAAGGAGTTGCAGTAAAGTATGATCGTTATCGTCGTTGCTGTTTGGACTTCTGTAAATACATCCTACTAGTATTTCTTCAGATCCGTCACCAAACATGTTCTTCAAAGTCAATACCATCCACAGCAAAATATCGAGACTGTAAGTTTTTCTTGCAATATATCGCTACTCCTCTATGACTTTTGGATGGTAGATATAGGTCATATCCTTTCAACTGAAGTTCGGCTTCATCAACTGGAAGAAGACAATGTTTTGGATATATTTCACACAGTGCTAAAACATCAGGATTTGCAACACTCAGTCTTGCTTCTAACTCAATTCTCTTATTAAGAAGAGAATCCACATTAATATAAATAAAAGACAGATCATCGATTCTCCCGTTTTGGTTAATCTCCTTGTGAAAGTTTTCTTTTGCATGGGTTTTGCTATATACACTATGTGCATTTTGTAAGGAAGACCTTTCCTGATTACTTGGTCCGAAAGGGCTGTGAGCCTCCCGGAGAGTTATCTTTTGTAGAGCTTGGCATGTTGTCTCTCCATTTGACTAATCTGTCATCACGGATGAACCAATTTTTCTCTCCATTACTTTGTCTTCTTCTTAACTCTTCAACTAGCTCACGTCTTTTGGCTCTTTCCTTCTTCGTCATGTCTGCTTGAATGTACAGATTTTTGAAGTCTCCAGGACCTTTGCGAAGATTTCTGGCTTTCTTCTTTTTATCGGTGGTGGATTGTTTGCTATGAAATTCTATCAGAAGGGGGCGTGGTCTAGGTTTATCCTGATCTCCATCTGCATCTGATGACCTCTGTCCTAAGCGTCGTAGTCGCTTAACTTCGTAGGTCACCTCTAAGTATTCCAGTACTGCTCGAACGTTAGCATTATCATGATACAACCTTTCAATTGGATCATCGGATCTGTACTCTGTCATACCTTGTATGATGATGTTCCCCTTCCTCTTCTCCTTCTCTTGCTGTTCCTCCATGACCTCAGAGAACAATGACTGTACAGTAGAAGTTATGATTTCTTTAGGTTCATTCTGCTTGGTAATGATGTCCTCATGTAGACAAGCGCGTAGCCAGGATTTCATTTTAGGGGGGCGGTAATGAGCACGCGAAGCGTGCAAATCACCTAAAGAGCGCGCAAAGCGCGCTCCCTAGGGGGGTGGATGCAGGGAGGGGGGAATTTTCCCCCTCCTGCGCGAAGCGCGGAAGCTTTGAAAGAAGACGATTCGTTGTACCTTTCTCGACTCATAATCCTTGTCTGAATTCAGTCCCTCCCCTCTCTCTGAAGCTTTGACGTTTCATTAAATTATTAGAGAAAGAAGACGATTCGTTGTACCTTTCTCGACTCTTAATCCTTGTCTGAATTCTGTTCCCCCCCCCTCTCTGAAGCTTTGACGTTTCATTAAATTATTAGAGAAAGAAGACGATTCGTTGTACCTCTCTCGACTCTTAATCCTTATCTGTATTCAGTCCCTCCCCTCTCTCACGCGAAGCTTTGACGTTTCATTAAATTATTAGAGAAAGAAGACGATTCGTTGTACCTTTCTCGACTCATATTTCTTAATTTGAACCCAGTTTCCCCCTTCCCGCGCGAAGCGCGGAAGCTTTGACGATTCATTGTACCGTTCTCGACTCCTTTTCCCTTTTTCTTCCTACGTCCTCTTTCTTTTTTTCCTTCTCTTTCTCTCTCTTTTTTTTTTTGGCCGGCGTTTTTTTTTTTTTTTTGGGGGGGGGGGGGGCGACCGCCCCCACCGCCCCCCCCCCCCTGGCTACGCGCCTGCATGTAGAGCTTTTTTCAAGTCCTTCATATCCGTGTCAAGTTGAGTGCAAAGCTTTTTCACTCTTTCCCACCTGTTGCCCATAGCTTCTAGACTGTCAAGTCTTTTCATCGTCTCCCCTAGAAACTTCTTACATCTCTCCTCAACTACTTGGTCTGTTCTCACTGCTTCAAGAGCTTTAACTTCACATGTATGGCAGTACCAGTGAGCAACTGAGATTCTATCAAACACTTTGAATTATTCTGATGAAAGTGAACTGCATGGTAGACAAAACCATTTGTTGCACCTCTCACACTCTATACTAGGCTTATCATCAGTTAGTATCACTCCACATGGTCCACCACAGGCATGGGTATTATGCTGGGCATCTGTTTCATTTCAAATCTTGCTTGAAATTGAATTATCTTTTCTTGATTTGCTTCCACGTGTAAGTACTTGGTTTTTCTTTATAAGATCTTCAGAGTAACTAACGATGTTTTTACTAGTGCTACTTGGTGCACTATGTGATCTCTGAGTCTTATTAGGACTAGGAAGATATTTTTTGGAAGCCCTTGTTCTGCTTGTGCTTCTCTGATCCTCCATTTCTAATTGAGTTCAGCTTCCAAAACCAGAACAGAAACTAAGTCTAAATTTTAGATTTAGATTTAGTATTGTCAAGTCTATATTTCACCCAGCAACAAAACCTCAAATATATAGACTAGGATAGGTAATGACTGATGAAAATTGCAATTCAATACATACATGTGTACATGTGTACATGTAGCTAGTCTGATGAGAAGTATAGCTAAAACCTGAAGGACATGAAGAAGAATACCTGGGACTGTAGAGATTACATGCATGTGTGAAAGTGTAAGGCATCCAATTACAGAGCTTGATCAAAATCCACTAAAATCACCATGAAGAGATGCAATCCAATCCTCTAAATCACATTAATAGATCCTCTGGATATCCAAATGAATATTTGTCAACAAAGTAACTCCAATTTACAAAACATCAAAGGAGAAATTTAGATCCCAAAATGTTACCAGGAGCAGTCCAAAAAGTTCCACCCTCCAACTCTCAGAGTTTGAGGTATCAAGCGCGTAGCCAGGATTTCATTTTAGGGGGGGCGGTAATGAGCACGCGAAGCGTGCAAATCACTTAAAGAGTGCGCGAAGCGCGCTCCCTAGGGGGGTGGGTGCAGGGAGGGGGGAGTTTCCCCCCTCCCGCGCGAAGCGCGGAAGCTTTGAAAGAAGACGATTCGTTGTACCTTTCTCGACTCATAATCCTTGTCTGAATTCAGTCCCTCCCCTCTCTCGCGCGAAGCTTTGACGTTTCATTAAATTATTAGAGAAAGAAGACGATTCGTTGTACCTCTCTCGACTCTTAATCCTTATCTGTATTCAGTCCCTCCCCTCTCTCACGCGAAGCTTTGACGTTTCATTAAATTATTAGAGAAAGAAGACGATTCGTTGTACCTTTCTCGACTCTTAATCCTTGTCTGAATTCTGTCCCCCCCCCCTCCCTCTGAAGCTTTGACGTTTCATTAAATTATTAGAGAAAGAAGACGATTCGTTGTACCTCTCTCGACTCTTAATCCTTATCTGTATTCAGTCCCTCCCCTCTCTCACGCGAAGCTTTGACGTTTCATTAAATTATTAGAGAAAGAAGACGATTCGTTGTACCTTTCTCGACTCTTAATCCTTGTGTGAATTCTGTCCCCCCCCCCCCCTCTCGCCCGAGGCTTTGACGTTTCATTAAATTATTAGAGAAAGAAGACGATTTGTTGTACCTTTCCCGACTCATATTTCTTAATTTGAACTCAGTTTCCCCCTTCCCGCGCGAAGCGCGGAAGCTTTGACGATTCATTGTACCGTTCTCGACTCCTTTTCCCTTTTTCTTCCTACGTCCTCTTTCTTTTTTTCCGTCTCTTTCTCTCTCTTTTTTTTTTTGGCCGGCGTTTTTTTTTGGGGGGCGACCGCCCCCACCGCCCCCCCTGGCTACGCGCCTGTGAGGTATATTGGCAAATTGGCTAATTGAGTCACGTTTTTAAATAGGTAACCAAGCCACTAGACGCGTGGAATGTTATGATTTATTGTTATGTCCTCGAAGCACAGGTTTCATGTGATTTAACACGTAAACAAACGTTGGGTTCGTCCTATTTAATTCAATGATTCCACATTGCGAGGTCACTATTGCTGCCAGTAGTATCGCAACGTACTATGACAGATGTAGATGTGTTTTAAGAGAGCGCTTACTACTCACCTTTTTAATAGGTGTATTCATTGATTATTTTAAATTTATATTGTAAAGCATATTGAGAGGGCATGATACATATTTTACCACTATTATAACGCATGTTTAATGGTCAAAGCAGGTTGATTCATTTGCCATTCGTTCACGATTTACTCGAAAAATCGATATCCACATAATCGGGTCAGACCGTGTGGCAATTTTTAGTTTCAAATGAATATGGTTTACATGTTTTCCGAACATTTACTTCATTGTTTTTTCTTCTTCCTTTCACAGGGTTCCGTTTTCTGTATAAATCGCAACACATCTTACGAAAATCATGGAAGACAAGGATGCCCTGTTCGACGAACTCTCAAAAAAATTCCCAGCTGGAAATTATACAACCTTTTGCAATCAAATGGGCGTGGGCTACAATGAAGCTAAGAACATGCTGGCGAGTTGTAAGGAGAATTATAACGTGGCTCTGAGAGACCTTCTATCTCAATGGGATTTAAAGATGAAGGGCGTAACCAGGAAACAAATCGAAGATGCCCTGGACGGAGCAGACGTAGGTGGACTCAGTTCCATTGTGGATAAACATTATGAAAAGGGTAATATTCAGTAATTTCTAATAGGATATATTTTGGTTCTAAATTATAGAGATTTATGAAATAACCTGGACATTATTTGTTACCAGTGCATAGTCATCAACCTCTTTCTAATTAGTTTTTATTCCACTTTATTTTCTTGACACTGCCTCTGTATTCCTCTTCCTTTATAGAATTTGTATACTTCTGTCAATTCTCGATCTGCTCTTTCTTCCCAACAAACAAATTCACGTGAGAATCAAGTGATTATCAAGGGATTGCTTCAAACACTTGAAATTTGCGTGATTGTGTTTATCACGTTTATTCGGTATGTCACTTTAAAAAAAAGAAGTACATCAAATCACGCAATTGTCACTGTAACGTTATTATCCCTGCTTTGTAGACCATTGTTTCAAAACCTAATAAACCCATTTGTGTTTGGTTATGAAATTACATCATCATAAACAAACTGAGCACAACATTGTGATTTCAACATGAATATAAAGTTAGATATGTCATAAACATAAATAAGTGTTTGGTGCACCTTTCAGCTTTGCATTGTATACACAACCAAATTGTCCTCATTTTATATTCTAAAAAGGTAAAGGGTCATTTAGTACAGGAATAGTACACACGATTGAAGAGTCGATGCTCTTATAATTCTAATTTTGACTTTGGTTGCAGTCCATAAAGAGTTATCGAGGAATCTGACCTGGCAACATGTCAAAATATATTTTACACTTTTATCTATCAAAAACCCGAGTATGTGTATTTTGTTCATGTTTTTTATGGATTAGAAAGGCATATTGAGAGTACATGGTGGTATGTAAAATGCATATATAAATAGATCATAACATTGACAAATTATAAAATGATGAAGTTACAATACTTGGTGTACTTGGTCTCTTTTCACAGCTTCCCGTAGAGTGGTAGCTGCCATGAGATTGGTAGCCGAGGATGGCGCTGTTCACGATACTACAAATCAGGTTATCAACCAACCTGACAGTTTGGACTCAGTACATACGGATCCAGAAGGTAACATACAGTCAGCAGCCTCTTTTTAATCAGTTTTTATTCCACTAGTTTTTCTACCTTCTGCTTCTGTCTTCCTCTTCCTATATTCAATATGTATAATTCTGTCAATTCTCGATCTCCTCTTTCTTATATGTATGAGGATGGTATAAAACGACAAGTCCATTCATCATCTCTCTATCTCTCTCCCGCTCTCTCTGTCTTTTCTATTCAGAGGAGTCTTTTGCAGCACGTTGGGGCGGGAATATGTTATGATATGATGCTTTATACTGTGTTCATCTCATCATAATTTGACTCCGGGAAAAGCCGTGTCTGCCTTCTGTTTATATTTTTAGGTGAAAGTGTATTAATATTTGCTCATCTGTTTATCTTTCGATAAATAACACATAATTATAACTAATCATTATTTTGAATCTCAAAATGTAAACAGTTCGGGAGAAAACACCCGGCCTCAATAAACAGGTAACATGTCGGAACAACAAAACCAGATGTAATTACAAAATAATAATAACGAACGAAAAGGGCTAAGATCATAGGAGTACAATAGGTCACTTTGTCTTTAATATATGCTTGCATCATTCCAGATATTTCCAGTAAGAAGATCTCGCCATCATTGACTGTTCAGCAATGTCGCGAAAAGTTGAAGAATAGGTACCTTAATCAATTGTGCAAAATTCCAATGAAACCGTGGGATCAAAATGATTATGCTGAGTTCAAAGAAATGCACACGGTTGTCACGATGATAAAGAAGGACGCTCGTGGACGAGACACGAAGGAAATACTCCAGGGTTCTGTTGCTGAAATATTTTCGACGAAAGTAAACGGAAGCCTGCCAGCTCGAATCCTCATTTCGGCCCCAGCTGGACGAGGGAAGACCACGGCTGTTGCTAAGATGGCTTACGACTGGATTCACAGTGAAAATGGTTCAGCATTAGAACACCTGCCACTTCTGTTTGTTGTGAAATTCCGAAACACAAGTAAGCGTACATCGATCGGAGAAGCAATTAAGGACCAGCTTTTGAGTGATGTTGATGATCTCACAGCAGCGGGTTTGGAGAGTTTCATAAAAAAGAATCAGGGAATCTGTCACATCATACTAGACGGCCTAGATGAGTATGCCGGTATTTCTTCTTCAAACCGAAGCTCAAAGAGCAATATTGTCAGTGTCATCCGCTGGGAAGAATTTCCAGAGTGTCGGGTCCTCGTAACAACTCGCCCTCACCTAGAGACCTTCTTCAATAAAGATGATCTTCCAACGGTTTACACAAAGATGTGGATCGAAGGATTCTCGCAAGAGAGTTCACGTGAGTACATCGACAAGTTCTTTGCTCCGTCTTCAAATTCTTGTCGTGAACATGGAGATTGTCTGAAGGCTTACCTTGATGACCATCCACTAATTAATGAACTTGTCAAAACACCATTATTTTGTCTCATGGTCTGTCACTTATGGAGCGACGGGAGTTTGAACACTGGAACTGCTACTCAAACAGAATTATTAGACAGCGTGAATGATTTTTTGATGCACCATGCCAATGCCCGATCAACATCAAAAGCCAAACAAATGACGGATGAAAATCTAGGCGAAATCATTCGTAAACTTGGTAAGGTTGCTCTAGCTGGTCTAGTCGACGACTCTAAAAAGCTAGTCTTCACGTCCCATGATTTCCGAAGAGTTCCTTCTATCCTTGATACGGCATGTGAGCTTGGGATATTATCCAAGATGACTGTTACAACCACAAGGCTCCCCCGATCTCACAAGACCACTTCCATTAACATTGAGTTTTATCACAAACTCGCTCAAGAACACTCGGCTGGGAAATACCTTGCTTCTAAATCGGGAAAGCGCCAATGGCCCTGGCAGACTTCCAAATTAGACAGAGTGTTGCTCAAGATCAACGCGAACATTGGTGACTATGAAAATCTCATCCGATTCGCAGCTGGCACGGAAAACAGCCTCTGTATAAGAATAATGGAGGCGCTCCTTTCAAACAGTTATTTGGATGAGAGCGAGCGATATCGCATTCTTCTTGACAGCTCATCGGAGACCAAGGGTACTGAAGGAAAAGTGTCTTCGCTGGTTCAAAGATGCGTAACTGCTCAGAGTATTGTTCTAAAGTCGCCGACTGTCTACACCGTCGTTGGGATGCAAAATCTTCCAGAGCAAATGAAACATGAGGTTTGCTCAAACCCAAATAATTGGCCATTTCAAAAAATGGTATTGTGAAAAAGTATCAGTGTAAAAACCATTGGTTGTCGTTCTTCTGCCATAGCTGTATTTCAAGGGAGCTAGGTATTTTCTCATGTACTATTTATATAAAATTATTACCGCGTCTTACTAAGCCTTACGAATTAATTGAAGCACACAATGTATGTACCATTCAGAGGCTATATCCATTCCCCCTACCGCATTGTTAATGCGATTAATAAATCAAATTGCCTGATATAGCCTTATGATCAATACATATTGTTCATACGCAATATTACAATAACAACAAAACAATATTCCGATATTGTCCAACTGCGGTCTAAACAAATGTAATGCAATCCAAAAACAAATATAACGAAACAAAACAAAAAAGAATAAATCGTAAGGTCTAATCATTATAAAGGAAATGACGAGACGCATAAATAGAATTATGTAAAACGACGAATCTAAAGATCATAATTATTTGGAAGATTTCTTTTTTGGGAAAATTACTCATAATTTGTTGTGGTATGTAATTACTTACCAAAAAGTCTCACATAAGATCAGGGTACAGGTTCGATTGTTTTGATATTTATCACGCATTCATAACAACAACGATTTATGAAATATATAGATATCTATTCAACTAATTGATGTTATTTTATTCGTACAATCTTTCTTTAATTCTCGCTCTACATTTATCTCTCTCCATCTGACCCTCGATATATCTCTCTATATAACCCCCTCTCTCTCTCTTCCCTATTCTCCTACTGTCACTCTCAACCCCCCCCCCCCCCCCTTTCTCTCTCTCCCCCTCTCTCTCTCTCTCTTTCTCTCTCTCTCTCTATATATCTTAACACCAGGTGAGGACTGTAAAGTTCGAGGGATCTACTCTAACTACCGACGTGACGAGTGGACTATGGTCATGCCTCGGATCATTTTCGGTGCTACGTACTCTAACCATATCAGACTCTTCTCTCAGTTTCCCTTCATGTTCCCCTCAGCTTCCATCCGTCAAAAAGCTATCAGCCGAGAGAGTGACGTTACAAAGCTATGAAGATCTGCTCTCATCGCTTCCTGGCTTGAGAGATATCGATATCACTATCGATGATGCTGAGAGAGACATACCTCAGATCACGGCTGGTCTTCGTCGGACCGGAGGACAGCAGCTCACGCACATGAACCTTACAGTACCCTCGACACTCCCATCAGAGAAGAACAGTGTATCGAGAGAGACGATGAGAGGACTGAGCCTTCTGATCAGAGAACAAACCAAGAACCTACAATGGCTTTGTCTGTCTAGAGTGAAGAGCACAGACGAGAAAGACTTGGTTGAATTTGTCGAGTGTTGCGAACATGTGAAGACGATGAATCATCTATTGTGAGTTTATTGTAAATATCTTTATTCAGTTAATAACATAAATAATAATAATCACACTGTTGGTATCCTCCAAAATAATGTTAATTGATATATAATAATAAAATTAACAATAATAGTTATAATACTAGTAATAACCATTGATGATAACCTGATTTTAATGCTAACAGTATCAAACATTGTGCGCTTCAGATAGTGTCTTTGCTGTAGTTTACAATGGGCAATTGACACCTAGCCTTTAACTAAAGGCGCTTATTTCTGTGTGATTTTTATTTTGAAATATACATGTACCTGTTTTATTGGATGTTTACTATTGATTTGATAACTTCATTCATGGTTTAACGTAATAGATTGAGAGTCTGACAGCTGGAAAGTAGCAAATTCGCCAACCCCGTCATGACATCGTAAATGACGTGAATTTCTCGAAGCTAGCAAGTAGTGCGGTATGGTATGTGATCCCGTAGGATTTTTGTGCCAAAGTTGATTTTTTTGTTGTTGCTGTTTTGGCTTCAAAACGGTCCCAATTGGCCAAAAATGATGGGGTTCAAATTTCAGACCTCTCCTTCATTTCCTGGGGGTCCATATTGGGTGCCAATATAATGCGCAATATGGACATTTGGTGTCTTCGGGAAAATTTAAACCCCATCAATTTCTGATAGCTTGGACCCTAATGAATAAAAAAATGCAACCAAAAAAAAAAAAAAAAAAAAAAAAAAATCAACTTTGGCACAAAAATCCTACGGGAGCTGTTACAGTGACATACCGTACCACACTAAAAGGGTCTGAATGCCGTTATGATTAGTATGTGTACCATTTTCACGAAGAAAATGGGCCGGAAATATACCAAATCTAATTCTTAACGATCATCTTGTTTTCTTGCATGTGTTCAGCTGGTTTGTTTTGTTTCTGTTCATTACATAAGGCCCTACTCTTTGTTCATATTTATTTGAATGACCTCCTAATTTCATCAGTTATTGAGCGTATGCAGCTGAATTGACCATTATTTTCCACCGGAAAAATCATGTTTTTATTTAGCAGTAATAACTGAGAATATTACATTTAATCAGTGATGTGATGCCAATACTATAATTTTCAATATCATGAAAAACAGTATGACGCCGACATGCATGTCTGTTAAAGTAGAAGGGTCAGTGTATATGAACGATCATATTTTTTTAAAGAAGTGCATGTAGCTTCGTTCGCTGGGGTTCGTATTCATATGCATTTCACTTCGGTCGATCATATCAACTTTGCGTGTATTGTACTCCGCATAGAAGTAGGAAATTTGTACGGAGTGCGACATTTTGTTCTGATCAGACTATTTATGTTATTTTATCATTCATTACTCAAAACAAACAGGCCTACATTACATGGTCTTTGAGTGTATTTGTTACAAGCATACATAATTTGTTATGCAAACACATCACGAATGGACTTATTAGAAAGGGAAATGGTATTAATCAAAGCGGGAAATTTGCATCTGTCAACGTTTAATGGTCACTTCTCAGATCTCAGAAGGGGCATTTCTAAAACCTAGAAAGCGGCACTCATCAGGGATGATAAGGGGCACTCCTTAGAACGAAAAGAGCACTTGTTATGGGGCTTTCACATATACACTCCGGGGCCCGTACGGCGAGTAAAAACAGACATTTTGGGAATTTTCGGCCGATGCCCGGCCGGCAGCCGTAAAGATCCGACGGGCGCCGGGACAGTTTTTTAAGCCGTACGGGCGTCGTGGTGCTGAGTTGGCTGCTCCCAATTCTCCCGGCGTTTTTATCTGACCGTTATGCCGTAGCAAGCCCGTAAAGTGCCCGTAGGACAACTTACGGGTTCCTTGCGGGCTCCGGACGTTGCCCTGACGGGCCCCTCGCGATTTTTGGGGTCAATTCGCAAACAAAATATGTACAGGCGCCTTGCGGTGCTCAAGGATTCCGTACGTGTATCTTACGGCTCCCTCACGGGCCCCTCAAGAGCCCCGGCTGATATGTACAACAACAGGTGTCTGCCGTCCCGGGGCCATTTGAAATTAATATTGCCCGTGCGGGTCCCTCACGGCGGCATCTCAGAATGTACAACGCAGCTTTAAATACAGGAAGTGCGGATGCCAGAGGACACATAGTTCAGTGCACCGCACGGGACCCAATCGGGCGCCTTGAGGCAGGGCACCTTCCGGGAGCCATGGGTGCCCCTGTTCATCGGACGGAGCCCGTAAGCTTTCCGGCTGGCACCCTATAATGGGGCTTTCACATATACACTCCGGGGCCCGTACGGCGAGTAAAAACAGACATTTTTCGGCCGGTGTCTGGCCGGTTGCCGTGAAGTTCCTACGGGCGCCGGGACAGTTCTTTAAGCCGTACGGGCGCCTTGCATTTGACACGACCAATTTTCTCCGGGCACCTCCTGGGCACCGCAGAATATGTGACCACACATGCCGTTGGAATGAAAATCGGAAGGTTCCCGTACGGTCTCTAAATCCACGGCAAGCCGCCGGGTAGGGAAAATCGTACGGGGCCCGGTTTATATGTGACCTAGGCATTACAGGCGCCTTTCATTTCACTCAACCAATTTTCACCGGGCGCCGCAGAATATGTGACAACACATGCCGTAGAAATGAAAATCGGAGGGCTCCCGTACAGTCTCTAAATCGACGGCAAGCCGCCGGGTAGGGAAAATCGTACGAGGCCCGGTTTAGAAGTGACCTAGGCATAAGACTGGGAAAAGAGACACGGGCCATATTAACAGGGGAACTTACCGCACTTGAAAAGTGGCATGTATTACTAAAGAACATGGGCGTCAAAAAATTTCGTCAAAGCAAAATGGTCACTTATCAGACTAAAAGAGGAATACTTATCAGAGTGATAAGAGCATTTATAAGTACAGGGCACAGGGGGAACTTATTAGAAAGAAAAGAATGACTTATTTGTATAAACAGTGAAAAGACAGAGCATTTTAAACAAGTGAAAGAGGTTATTTTGGGGTACTCGAAAAAGGGGCACATGCATGCCCCTCTCCCCCCGGCTGGATTGCCGCCTCTTTTGCCTGTTTAAGTACAATTTTTGTAAAGTGTATTGGTAATAACAGTGACACCTAGTGGGAGACCTGTCGACGCACCCGTACTCGTCGCAGAAGAATAGGGCGCTCAAGCTAGGAACCGAAGACCGAATTCGGTCCCGTGCGCGCCCTATTTATGTTGTCATGTATTTGTTCATACTTCATACCGTTAACTAAAGCAATGGCAGGTCATTATTATTTTCAGGTTTATGTTATAATTCCCGCTCTACACTAATAATATTCAGATGATAGGTACACTTTAACCAAGCATGCACGTATCTACAAATGGATGCAATAAACTTCTTCTTTCCATTTCCCTTTTTTACGCAATTTACACCTCATTTATATGTTGTAGGCTTCTTGGCTGTGGTAACACAGACACAGACGGTAGACTAAGACTTCACATCACTGGTCTTCATAAGTCAGAGAAGTCACTCAGGGTGATTGCCTTGCATGTAAGACAGTATACCTTCTAAGTATATCGATTGCTACATGAATGCAATGGTTTCTAGGACAATTGCCCCGTAGACAATCATCCCCGGGCAATTAACAACAGGACAATCACACTCCTCCCACTCAGAGAACATCTCCCTCCTGAAAATTACCCTCTCGGACAATCGCCCCCAGGACAATTACCCCCCCCCCCTCCCAGAAAAAATAGAAACATATCAGGGTAAACTTCCCCTTTAATGAAAAGGGGGTAATTTTCCGGGGGGGGGGGGGAGTAATTTTCGTCCGGGGTGGTTGTCCTATGTTTTTTCTGGGGGGGGGGGGGGGGGAGTAATTTCCTATGGGCTAATTTTCAGAGGTAGGAGGTAATTGTCCTAGAGGGTAATTTTTGTAGGAGGTGATTGTTTAGGGGGTAATTGTCCTGATACGGAATGCAAGCATATCATGAGACAGTGTAGTGGCATAGTGGCATCCGTTTCAATGTTGTATTATATTGGATGTAGGTGCTGTATGTTCATGTAAACTTCACGATTATAAGATTATGCTTCCGATGACCCTATATTTACAAATGAATTGAAATAATATTTAAATTAACATTAAATACAAACAGTTAATGGCCGGTAAGTTCGGAACCATCCACAAACCCACCGCTCCGTCATATCATGCAATAAAGAGAAAGGTTGCCTGTCTAAATGTAAAATCAGCCATTCGCAAATCCGAGTCAAATGTATGCAAAACAAAGTTATTGATTTATCGGCCATATTAATTTATGTTATTTGTACCGTTTTTCTTTTAAAGCAGGCTAACCTCTTCAGTTAACTAACTGTTATCCCTAAGCGCCCTGCACAAAAACAACGTTTATACAATATTTGTGGACCTGATAAATGGCATAATAAACAAAGATAATATGGTTTCATGAATTGGAGAGAATGCGTATTTAAAAAGTCTTCACATTTATTGTGCGCCCTTTTCTTTTCATAATCGATTTCACTTCACTTGTGTGATCATAAAGATTGTGTATTTATGGATGTGTTCGGAATGTGAATTTTACAGTCGCATCGAATGAACGGGCGCGCTCCTAGTCGTCGGGCAAGCAATCACTAATGATATTTTACAGTGTAGAAGTGTGTTTAATGTAATTAGTATGTACGTAAGGTTCTACCTCTGGCATAAGGATTGAAATGGGTGAATGGATTAGGAAAACAGTTGAAGAAGTTCTACAAAAGACCACCCGTTTCTTTTTAAAGGACATGTATAGCCCTAATTTGATAGAATAGTGTTTCTTTATTTTTTACTTCTTAATTCTAATGTCAACTTAATATACGAGGTGCCTTCCTTTAAATTCTACCCAATTCCAATATGTGCTGTTTATTATATGGCTTACATCTTAGATTACTTTCTAATTCCAGAATGATGGTCAACTCCTCGTAGAGGACTGTCAGCTATCTACCGAGATGACCGAGCAGTTGTGGTCCTGTCTCAGATCCTTTACCTCACTGAACCATCTCACCATCACAGACTCCTCTCTCAGTTTCCCTTCATCTCCCCCTGAGCTTCCATCCGTCACAAAGCTATTTGCCAAGAGAGTGACGTCACCAAACTATGGAGGTCTGCTCTCATTGCTTCCTGGCTTGAGAGATATCGATATCACTATCGATGATGCGGAGAGAGACATACCTCAAATTACGGCTGGTCTTCGTCGGACCGGAGGACAGCAGCTCGCACACATCAACCTTACAGTACCGTCTACACTTCCATCAGAGAAGAACAGTGTATCGAGAGAGACGATGAGAGGATTGAGCCTTCTGATCAGAGAACAAACCAAGAGCCTACAATGGCTTTGTCTGTCTAGAGTGAAGGGCACAGACGAGACAGACTTGGTTGAACTCGTCGAGTCTTGCAGAAATGTGAAGACGATGAATCATCTGATGTGAGTTTATTGTCCAAATCTTTAAGCAGTCAATAATATTAATAATAATTATAATGATAATATTGGTAGCCCCAATAATAATGATAATTGATAACAATAATAATAATATTTAAATGAACAATAATACCGTGTGAGTCAAAAAAAAAATTACACTTACACAATTGCTAATTGTTAACAAAAAAATCATCAATGAACATTAAACTATTATAACTTTTATGAAAGAGTGTTTTTATATCCCAAATAATTTGGTATCATTTGTGTGTGGTATGTGTTCACGCTTCGATAAACAGGGGGGATTGTTTGCGAGAGTGCAAAAATTGACTTGCACCAAAGTGACGCCTACAGTATGTATCATCTTGGGATTAGCGGAGTGAGATAATGAATTGAATGTATCAAATGAAATGCATTGCATATGCCTTTTGCACAAGCAAAGTCACGCACACACACGCGCACACATATTCGTTGATATTTTAAATGTGTGGCATGATTAATTTTGATAGAGATGTTAATTGGATCTGCAAAAACCGAATTAATACCCAAATCCCAATTGTTTTTATTCAAACATCACATAAGCAAGTTTGGCGCGAGTCGATTTTTGCACTCTCGCAAACAATGCCTCCTGATCATCCAAGCGTGAACACAAACCACACAAAATGATACTAAATGATTCTGGATAAAACACTGTTTCATAAGATGTATAATAATTTACTGTTCATAGATGATTTAAAAAATAAAAAGCAATGTTCTAGGTTTAAACTTTTTTTTTTACTCACACTGTAGTTATAATACCAGTAATAACCATCGATGATAGCCTGATTAATTATGGTAACAATATCACACATCTTCATCTACAGGCAATTGACACCTAGCCTCAAACTTAGGGCGCCTAATTTGTATTTGTTGGCATTTATGTAAATATCCCTGTTTTATTGGATGTTTCCTATCGATTTGATAACTTCGTTCATGGTTTAAAGAATAGATTGGGATTCTGTCCGCTGGAGAGTAGCAAATTCGCCTCCTTCTTCTTCGTGACATCATTGTGTAGATGACGTGAATTTCTGAAAGCTAGCAAGGGGTATGAATGTCATTATGTAGTATGTGTATCATTTCCACACGAAGAATGGGCCGGAAATATACACAAAATACATTCTTAACGATCATCTTAACGATTCCTCAGCTAATGATTGTTTCCAGCTGAATTGACCACTCTTTTCCACCGGGAAAATTTGGTCTTGATTAAATAAAAAAAACTGAGCATCTCACATTTAATAAGAAGTGTGATGTCAATAATATAAGATATCTATAAATATATAACAAACATAATATGTTTTTTTTTTTTTTTTTTTTAAATAACTTGATTGTTCTTAAGGTAAAACGCATGTCTGTTAAAGTCAAAGGGGCAGTCTATGCATGTGGACGATCGTATTTTTGAAAGAAGTGCATTTGCTTCGTTCGTTGGGATTTGTATTCATATGCATTTCACTTCGATCGATCATGTCAACTCTGCGTGTATTATACTCCTTAGAAAATAAGTTTGATGTAGAAAATCTGGAAGGAGTGCGAAATTTTGTTCTGATCAGGCTACTTATATTACTACATCAATCATTTATCAGAACGTACAGGCCTATATCACATGGTATTTGAGTGTATGAATGCACATTTTGTAACAAGCATAATCATGTGTTATGCAAACACATCATGAATGTCCTTATTAGAAAGGAAACTGGGCACTTATCAGAAGGTAAAATGGTATTAATTAAAAAGGGAAATAAAAAAAGCAGATAGTGGTAGTGGTGGTTCTTGTACCTGACTGCAAAGAAAGGATAATTGCTTGTTATTTAAAGCAACCAGACGACCGACGGCTTTAGGTCCTCTCCGAGGGACCTGGTAATGAGGATTAATGCCTTATCAAAGGGAACTAGCGTATCGACTTGCTTTCGAATCCGGGTCACCGGATTACGAGACCACTGCTCTACCGACTAAGCTATCGCGCCTCCTCAAAAAATGAGCATCTGTCAAAGTAAAATGGTCACTTATCAGATCCAAAAGGTGCATTTTTCATACCTAGATATCGGCATATAAGATTAGAATAGGAACACTTATCAGAGTGATAAGAGCATTTATGAGAAGGGGAAAGGGGCAATTATTAGAAAGAAAAGAGGGACTTATCTATAAAATAAAAAAAGTGAACAAGAAAGGGCACTTTAAAAAAGGGGGCTTTTTGGGGACTCGAAAAAAGCGGCACCAGCCTACCTCCCTCCGCTGGATCGCCGCCTCTTTTGCCTGTTTAAATACAATTTTTAAAAATTATATTAATTATGAGAGCGACACCTCGTGGTAGACTTGTCGATGCACCCCGCGTACGTGGTCGCAGAAATATAGGGCGCTCAAGCTAGGAAACGAAGACCGAATTCGGTCCCGTGCGCGCCCTATTTATGTTGTCATTTATTTCTTCATACTTGATACCGTTAACCCAAACAATGCCAGGTCAATTATTTTCGGCTCGATTCTATACATTCCACCTGTACACGAATACTGTTTAACAGGGGCGGCGATCCCAGGGGGACGGGGGGGGGGGGACACGTCCCCCCCCCCTCAATTTTGTTAAGGGGGGGGGGATCATCCCCCCCGGAAAATTTGAAAAAGTGCAAACAAAATTGTATAGCATATACTGAATAATGATTGCAATACACTTTTAGGCTCCGGAGGGCCCAAGAGTGCAGCGTTTAGACTAATAACATTGCAAAAATAAATCTCGCTCGGTAGCTACGCTCCCTCACATAACATCCTAGTAAAAAAAAAAAAAAAAAAAAAAAAAAAAAAAAAAAAAAAATCGCATTTCGTCCTCCCCCCCCCCCGGTCATGAACAGAAATCGCCGCCCCTGCTGTTTAGGTGATCGGTACACTTTAACCAAACATGCACTCATCTACAAATGGATGCAATAAACATCTTCTTTTCATTTCTCTTTTTGTACGCAATGTACACTTCATTTATATCTTGCAGGCTTTTTGGCTGTGGTGCAAACGCAGACGGTAGATTAAGCCGTCACATCGCTGGTCTTAACAAGTCAGAAAAGTCACTCAGGGTGATTGCCTTGTATGTAAGTAATACCTACTGAGTATATCGAATGCCACATGAATACGAGGGGTTCTATTTCAATTACCCCCCCCCCCCGGACAATCACCCCCTGGCCAATTACCAACGGGCCAATTTCCCCGAAGGACAATTCCCCCCTGAAATTATCCTCTCGGACAATCACACCCCTCCCACTTAGAGAGCAATCCCCCATCCCCCTCATGAAAACTACCCTCTTGGCCAATTCCCGAGGACAATTTCCCCCCGAAACAAATAAAACCGAATTATTATCAGGGATAATTGTTTTGGGGCGGGGTAATTGTCCTAGGGGCTAATTTTCAGAGGTAGGGGGTAGTTGTCCTAGGGGCTTTTTTTCGGGTGGAAATTGTCCTGGGCGTACTTGTCCTTGAGGGGTAATTTTCCGGGGTGATTGTTCAGGGGGTAATTGTTTTGATACGGAATGCAAGTAAATCTTTAAACAGTGTAACATGAATTTCTTTAAATATATATTATGTGTATAGCGTGTTTGTAAAAATATATTGGTATCGTTTTTATTGTTTATTCATAGTGTATGTGTAGGGAATTGGAGACCCTTAAGCACATTTGCATAATTTACATAAACATGACAAATGTTTAATAGACATACAGAAAGTTTTGTATTCTCTTCAGTAACCTCCTCTCTTTATTTGGTAACAAAATTGTGGTCATGATGTAACTGATTAATAAGATAACAATGATTAATGACTTCATCACCAAAGGTCTTTCATTATCTACATGTGAAGGTAATAACGGACAGTTACATATCAACACATTATAAATACAATTCGAATGAAAATGGGATTGTTATGGTTAGTTTAAACACTTTTTGAAAGAGATATATGCAGCCAATGAACTAACTGTAATTTTGAAACGATTTTAAAACAATGTGGCCCAAAATATTTCTGTACATGGACAATTAACCAACCAGCATCGGGTCATCGACTGTCATCGGCATACTCGACATTCACAGCAAACGACCCCCATATCCCTCTCTCTCTCTCTTTCTCTCTCTTCAAACTTCTCTCCTTCTTTTTTTCTTTTAACCTTTTCTTTCTTCTAGCATGAACTTGTAATCTAAAAATAATAATAATAAATTTATATAGCGCAGCTTTTATACAAAATATATTCAGCTGCGCTCGTTAAGAGCTCCTTTTTACTAAATTCTTCAAAATAAGATCTCTCAGTTGAACAAATAAGTTTTTTAATTGGATTTGAAAACATTGAGAGATGGAGTGCTTCGTATTTCTATTGGCAAGCTATACCATAGTTTGGGGGCAGCAATAGCAAAAGCACGGTCCCCAAGAGTTACTTTAGTTTTGCCATGGGGAATCTGAAACAATAATTTATCTGTGGAACTGCGCAGGCTACGACTGTGTGACTGGACTTCGAGTTGAAGTAATTCTGTGATGTAATTAGGAGCTTGACCACTCAATGATTTATAAACAATTAACAATATTTTGAATGAGCTTCTTTGACGGACTGGCAACCAGTGGAGTTCTCTCAGAAGAAGTGTGGTTGTAGTGAATTTCGACCGACGATAGACAAGTCTTGCACATGCATTTTGGACTCTTTGTAACTTAGCTATCAAATAATCAGGCATTCCATACAGCAACCCGTTACAATAATCAAGCTTACTTGTGATAAGAGCATGTACAACCAATTTCATACTTTCTTGATCAAAATATTTGCGGATACGTCTGAGATCGTACAGAAGATAGTATGTTGATTTGCATATATTTTTAACATGTGTTTCCATGTTCAAATTAGTATCAAAGGATACTCCTAAATTCCTTGCTGTAACAGAGGGTATCACATTTGAGGATCCAACTGTTACACCGTCAATGCTTATTTTTGAGATCTGTTGTGGAGTTCCTATAACCAAACATTCACTCTTACTATCGTTTAGCTTAAGATTATTATTAAGCATCCATCTATGAATAAAATTAACACACTTTTCCAACATTGAAACACTTGCATCTTGAGTTCTAGGGGATGGTCTAAAGGATAAAATAATTGCGTGTCGTCTGCATAGCAGTGACAAGAGACTTCAGGAAAAATTAAGAACTGCGTGACCTTTCAAAGACTCAAAGTCATTATGACGTCATCTAGGCGCCATTTTGTGAAAATCAACTTATGATCATATCTTCATAACGGAAAGTAATTTTTCATTCATATTTATCATCAATAAGATCAATATTCGTCCGGTCAATTTCAGGTCAATAAACGTGCGCAAATGCGTGCGGGCGCGTTCGTCCGCGCGTTTACGCGCGCGCAAAAATTAAAAATGCTCTAAATCATCTCAATTTTTTTTTGCATACGTTTCAGGCCATATGGAGCATTTGACAAAAAAATCATGCACACGCGCATGCGCGCGCGTTTTTTGTGCGCACCAGCATTTTGTAAAATAGAATTGCCAAATTTTCTATTTCAGCGTATTTGGCACATTTTTCCAAGCATTTTGATAATTTGTTCAC
The DNA here is from genome assembly GCF_000002235.5 of Strongylocentrotus purpuratus. Taxonomy (NCBI): domain Eukaryota; kingdom Metazoa; phylum Echinodermata; class Echinoidea; order Camarodonta; family Strongylocentrotidae; genus Strongylocentrotus; species Strongylocentrotus purpuratus. The sequence goes on from NW_022145606.1 coordinate 20,746,388, forward strand.
CTTTTAATAACGCAATGAGCGTCTGTCAAAGTTGACAGCGCGCGCGGATCTGCGTTATCTTTATCCACAATATATGGGCAAAAACATACCTATACAAAATTCATTGTAACTCTTCAGAATAGATATGAACTCCCAATATGTTTTCATATGTTGATAGATCATGAGTTGGAGATATGATTTCATGTCTCATTTGATCCTCAATTAACTCATGATGTCATCATAATGGCCTCCGAACTCAAAATTTAAATTTGCATATTATGACGTTTGCATATTTTTGGAAAATTGATTGTATCTCTGAAGATATCGATTGTTTTTCTTCAAAATTTTGATATGTTGTAGCTGAGATAATTTACTACAAATATAGTGTACACAATTTTCCTGTTTGACAAAGGTATCATGGCGTATTTTTGCAATTAAAGGAGGCATGTCAATTTTTCACATTTTGCGTGTATTGTCTATGGGACATGACTATCTCTCAAAACTGCATTCTACATTTCCGTCTTTCGCGAGCAACATCTCCGTTGTTTTGACTTTCTTTTCGGTGAGCTTCGAGTATGTTGTAGCTGAGACAATGAGCTATCTCCAATGTGTACTTCATTTTTCGATCATATGCCGGGATCATGCTCATATTTTACTTGCAAAGTGGGATTTTAGAATTCCATTTTCGTTTACGTGTAATCGCTATGGGAAATGTTTTGGTATATCGGTAACGCACTTGACTTCCGACCTTGAGATCCCGGGTTCGAGTCCGGGTGTCTCCCAAAAAAAAAATCTGAACTTTTTTTTTCTTGTTGACCTTTCACTGTACCATCTCCTTTAATTATTCGAACACGTAGAATCGCAAATAATGTAATAAACAACCCTATTTACTTTATTGTTTCCCTATTTTCACTTAATCCATTACTTTTTGCGTGTAATCCCTGTGGGAGATAATTTTTTCTCAAATCTGGATTCTACATTCCTGTCTTTTGCGAGCAATATCGCCGTTATTTCTGCTTGGATTTTGTTGATTTTTGAGTATGCTGTAGCTAAGACTATGTGCTATCTAAATCACCCCTCATTTTGTCAATAAGATGTCAGGATCCCGCTCATGATTATGATCTTCATCATGATCATCATGATCATCATTATCATAATGATGATAATCATTTATCAATTACATTTTCATTTCTTTGAATAAGATAAAATCGTCAAAATGTTATCTTCATGATGTAAATTAGAGTCAAAGGTGTAACTGGTTACTGCGCAGGGTCAATGGTCATATTTTTTCAATCTATCTTCCCTAGATCCATAATGATCAAGGGGACACAATTTAAACTTGACATATGGATATATCTTAATGGATGAAGCATTTCATGAAATAATATGATATCGTGTAATGCATTCTTTATTATGTAAACCATTAGCATACGTATCACCTAATTCGTCAAAGTGACGAATTAAAGTCTAGTTAGGTGATACGTACGTAGACGTATCACCTTTTGATTTCGTCAAGATTTTTATTATTTATTTATTTATTTATTTATTAGGTGATACGTACGTGGACGTATCACCTTTTGATTTCGTCAAGATTTTTCTTTATTATTATTAGGTGATACGTAAAGAAGTCAACGTATCACCTTTTGATTTCGTCAAGATTTTTCTTTATTATTATTTATTTTTATTATTCTTCCTCGAATTTGTTCGCAGGATATCTCAAGACTGAATAAAGCCATTATCATGAAACTTTCAATGATGATAGATCTTAGTCTAACTTAGAACTGTGTGACTTTTCAGACAGTCAAGTTCATCGTGACGTCATCCAGGCGCCATTTTGTGAAAATCAACTTATGATCATATCTTCATAAAGGAAAGCCATTTTTCATTCATATTTATCATGATTAAACTCAATATCCGTCCGGTCAATTTCAAGTCAATAAATGCGCGCAAAAATGCGCGTACGCTTATGTCCGCGCGTTTACGCGCGCGCAAAAAATTAAAATGCTCTAAATCATCCCAAATTTTTTTTGCATACGTTTTAGGCCATATGGAGCATTTGATAAAAAAATTACGCGCACGCGCATGCGCGCGCGTTTTCGCGCGTACTGGCATTTTGCAACATAGAATCGCCGATTTTTTTCTGTCATCATATTTGGTACATTTTTCCAAGCATTTTGATAATTTGTTCACCTATTATTAACGTAATGAGCGTCCGTCAAAGTTGACAGCACGCGCGGATTTGCGTTATCTTTATCCACAATACATGGGCAAAAACATGCCTATATAAAATTCATTGTAACTCTTTAGAATAGATAGAAACTCCTAATATTTTTTCATATTAAGATAGCTTATGAGTCGGAGATATGATTTCATGTCTCATTTTATCCTCAATTAACTCATGACGTCATCATAATGGCCTCCAAACTCAAAATTTTAATTTGCATATTATGACGTCAGCATATTTTTGGAAAATTGATTGTATCTCTGGAAATATTGATCAATTTTCTTTTTAATTTTAATATGTTCTAGCTGAGACAATTTTCTACAAATGTAGTATTCACAATTTTTATTTTTGACAAAAGTATCATGTTGTATTTTTGCGATTAAAGGAGGCATGTCAATTTTTCACATTTTGCGTGTATTGTCTATGGGACATGACTATTTCTCAAAACTGGATTCTACACTCTTGTCTTTCGCGAGCAAAATCTCCATTGTTTTAGCTTTGTTATCGCTGAGCTTCGGATATGTTGTAGCTGAGCTATCAAAAGTGTGCCTTTTATTTTTCGATTAGATGCCGGGATCATGCTCATATTTCACTTGCAAAGTAGGATTTCTAAATTCCATTTCCCGTTTACGTGTAATCGCTATGGGAGATGTTTTGGTATATCGGTAACGCACTTGACTTCCAACCTCGAGATCCCTGGTTCGAGTCCGGGTGTCTCCAACACTTTTTTTTCTTCACTTTTTTTTCATTTTGACCTTCACTGTACCATCTCCTTTGATTATTTAAACACGTAGATTCGCAAATAATGTCATAAATAACCCTTTTTACTTTATCATTACCCTATTTTCACTTAATCCATTACTTTTTGCGTGTAATCCCTAAGGGAGATGACTTTTTCTACAATCTGGAGTCTACATTCCTGTCTTTTGCGAGCAATATCGCCGTTATTTCGGCTTGGATTTGTTGATTTTTGAGTATGTTGTAGCTTAGACTATATGCTATCTAAATCAACCCTCATTTTTTCAATAAGATGTCATGATCGCGCTCATGATCATGATCATGATCATCATGATCATCATTATCATAATGATGATAATCATTTATCAATTACATTTTCATTTCTTTGAATAAGATAAAATCATCAAAAGGTGTTCTTCATGATGTAAATTAGAGTCAAATGTGTAACTGGTTACTGCACAGGTTCAAAGGTCATATATTGTTTCAATCTATCTTCCCTAGATCCATGATGATCAAGGAGACACAATTTAATCTTGACATATGAATAGATCATAATGGGAGAAGCATATGAATGGGAGAAGCAACTTACAAAATAATATATCGTGTAATGCATTATTCGTTATGTAAACCATTATCATACGTATCACCTAATTCGTCTAAGTGACGAATTAAAGTCTAGTTTTTTTTATTAGGTGATACGTACGTAGACGTATCACCTTTTGATTTCGTCAAGATTTTTATTATTTATTTATTTATTTATTAGGTGATACGTACGTAGACGTATCACCTTTTGATTTCGTCAAGATTTTTATTATTTATTTATTTATTTATTAGGTGATACGTACGTAGACGTATCACCTTTTGATTTCGTCAAGATTTTTATTATTATTTATTTATTTATTATTATTCTTCCTCGAATTTGTTCGCAGGATATCTCAAGACTGAATAAAGCCATTGTCATGAAACTTTCCATGATGATAGATCTTAGTCTAACTTAGAACTGCGTGACTTTTCATAGACTCGACGTTATCGTGACGTCATCCATGCGCCATTTTGTGAAAATTAACTTATGATCATATCTTCATAACGGAAAGTTTTTTCTCATTCATAATTATCATGATTAATATCAATATCGGTCCGGTCAATTTTGGGTCAATAAACATGCGCAAATGCGCGCGTGCGCGCTCATCCGCGCGTTTACGCGCGCGCAAAAATTTAAAATGCTCTAAATCATCCCAAATTTTTTTTGCATACGTTTCAGGCCATATAGAGCATTTGATAAAAAATCGCGCTTACGCGCATGCGCGCGCGTATTTTGCGCGTACTAGCATTTTGCAACATAGAATCGCCGAATTTTCTTTATCATCATATTTGGCACATTTTTCCAAGCATTTTGATAACTTGTTCATCTTTTAATAACGCAATGAGCGTCCGCCAAAGTTGACAGCGCGCGCGGATCTGCGTTATCTTTATCCACAATACATGGGCAAAATCATGCCTAAACAAAATTCATTGTAACTCTTCAGAATAGATAGGAACTCCCAATATTTTTTTCATATTTAGATAGATTTTGAGTCGGAGATATGATTTCATGTCTCATTTGACCCTCAATTAAATCATGACGTCATCATAATGGCCTCCGAACTCAAAATTTTAATTTGCACATTATGACGTAAGCATATTTTTGGAAAACTGATTGTATCTCTATAAATATTGATTTATTTTGTTTCAAATTTTGATATGTTCTAGCTGAGACAATTTTCTACAAATGCAATGTCCACAATTTTTCATTTTGACAAAGGCATCATGGCGTAATCTTGCAATTAATTGAGGCATGTCAATTTTTTACATTTTGCGTGCATTCTCTATGGGACATAACTTTTTCTCAAAAGTGGATTCTACATTCTTGTCTTTCGCGAGCAATATCTCCGTTGTTTTAGCTTAGTTTTCGCTGAGCTTCGAATATGTTGTAGCTGAGACAATAAGCTATCACACGTGTGCCTTTTATTTTTCGATCAGATGCCGGGATTATGCTCATATGTGACCCGGCACCACAAAACCACCAAAAAGTCGCAAAAAATTATTTTCCTGATTTCATCTGATTATGAAAGAAGAAGTTCTCCTCATTAAAATGGTATATTACTTGTCCAAATTGAAGCTTCCTAACCCTTTCAATTTAGTGAATGAAAAGAGCTGGTGAGGGAGGTTACTGGTATTAAATTGTGAGAAAGAGAGCTTTAAAGTTTGGGGCTATTCAAGCATGCAGAGCAAGCAAACCACAGGGAAATCAATAGAAGGGTGAATCAAAAGGCCATAGCAACCACTATGAAGAGATTTTCAGATTAGGCTGAAATTTGGCCTGATGGTCAAACATAGTCTGTTCATTATGTTTCTGAGGTTTCAATGTGTGGACTTAAGTCTTTCAAAAGTTATTATGTTGTAAATGTATAGAGTTGTAATTGGACAGATTAAGTGAACTGCAACATAGTGCCGAGACACCTGCACTAGACAATGCCTATTCATGGTGGACCCGGAGTCTTTTTGTTCCCCCTTACATAACACTGCTGGAACTCGGATGTGAAAGCGGATACAAACAAAACCGCGTAGCACGACCCGTTTAATAGCAACGACCGACCATTTCCGGACTACGATAATTTCGCTCGGGAAAAGTGATCAAATTTTGGAAGAGACCGAAGGCTGTGCGAAAAAAACTGGTCTAGAAAAACCGTTTATAACACATCTTCTACTATGTTTTAGACTTCCAAATTTTGATACTAGGTACAGAAAAGACCACTCTTTCAGAAAATGCAAAAAAACAAAAATCTATTTTTTTCACCTAAATTGACATTTTAGCTGATTACGGAGAATCGCTGGTTGCGACTTTTTGTTGGTTTTGTGGTGCCGGGTCACATATTTCACTTGCAAAGTAGGATTTGAGAATTCCATTTCCCGTTTACGTGTAATCGCTATGGGAAATGTTTTGGTATATCGGTAACGCACTTGACTTCCATCCTCGAGATCCATGGTTCGAGTCCGGGTGTCTCCAACAATATTTGCCTTCACTTTTTTTTTCTTTTTGACCTTTCACTGTACCATCTCCTTTCATTATTAAAACACGTAGAATCGCAAATAATGTAATAAACAACCCCTATTTGCACTTAATCCATTACTTTTTGCGTTTAACCCCTATGGAAGATGACATTTTCTCAAATCTGGATTCTACATTCCTGTGTTTTGAGCAATATGGCCGATATTTCTGCTTGGATTTCGTTGATTTTTGAGTATGTTGTAGCTGAGACAAGTTTTCACAAGATTTATGTAGACTATCTAACATTATCATGACGTTATCATAGTCAAAAATTCAATCATAGGTGACATGTCAATTATCATATATAACAATCCTCAATCGAATACCTGACGGGGGTGCTATACCACTTTCAATCATGGTCATCTGGAAGGCATTGTTCTCAATTGCATCTCTCTCTCTCCTCTCTCTTGCTCTTTTACTTCTCCTCTCATGTTCTGCCCCTCTCCTTTTTTGGTCTGTCTCTGCATCTATCTATCTCTCTTCTCTTTCACCCTCTCCCTCTCTCTCTCTCTCTCTCTTGCCTTGCGTCCCTCTTAGGCCAAAAAAAAAATCATTTGGTTGTCCTCGACCGCCCGCTCGTCATTTTCGGGCCGCTCGCATTTTTTTTTTTTTTTTTAATATTTTTTTTTTTTTTTAATTCAATTTTTTTATTATTTTAAATTCATTTTTTTTTTTTTTTTTTTAATTTAATTTTTTTTGGGGAGCAATCTTAAATGCCAATACCGTTTTATGCATTTGCAAGGATCAAAATGCGGCCCGTTGCCAGTTTTGTCTTTTCAGTACGCAATTAGGTATTTATTAAACTTGCCATTTTTATTTTTTTATGTCAAAATGCCGTTCATTCAAATCAGGTTCTGAGCATTCTTACACTCATTTTAAAGCCCATCTGTACTAGTTTACAGGAGGGATTAGACCACCCTGCAAGGTCACTGGACAGGTGGTTATCTCATCAAATCAGCTCTCAGTTAATATAAGATAAAGAGGATCATGGGGGACCAATGGTCACCGATTAGGCATTGTTTGCTACATAGAGGGCGCAAGTAGCTATAAGTAGGACAATGGAGATTTAAAAGGTGCTGTATTTCAAAGCCCAAAATACTTTCTGTGTTGGTCTTGATATTCATTGTACATTAAACAAGTCTTTTACCATATTAAAGTGTTTTACAGACTTTGTTTGTTTATATGCTTGACAATCGCAATGATTTTTTTTTTTTAAGGAAACAAAAATATTTTTAAAAAAAATTAAAAAAAAAATTTAAAAAAAAAAGACATACAAAAAATGAAGTTAAAAAAAAAAATTAAAAAAAAATTAAAAAAAAAAGAAAAATCCGCCTGCCCGCCCCTACTCCAGAAAAGCAATCGAGGACAACCAAACAATTTTTTTTTTGGCCTTATTCTCTTGGTCTGTCTCCCTCTGCTCTACAGTTGAAACTTGACTCATGGATAGACCATAATGGGAGTAGTAAACGAAATATGAAATCGTAAAAATGCATTCTTTATTATGTTACACATGAGCATACGTATCACCTAATTCGTCTCGGTGACGAATTAAAGTCTAGTTTATTTATTATTATTCTTCCTCGAATTTGTTCGCAGGATATCTCAAGACTGAATAAAGCCATTATCATGAAACTTGCCATGATGATAGATCTTAGTCTAACTTAGAACTGCGTGACTTTTTAGAGAGTCAAAATGATCGTGACGTCATCCAGGCGCCATTTTGTGAAAATCAACTAATGATCATATCTTCATAACGGAAAAGTATTTCTCATTCATAATTATCACGATTAAGATAAATATCCGTCCGGTCAAGTTGAGGTCAATAAAAGTGCGCAAATGCGCGCGTGAGCGTTCGTCCGCGCGTTTACGCGCGCGCAAAAATTAAAAATGCTCCAAATCATCCCAAATTTTTTTTGCATACGTTTCAGGCCATATGGAGCATTTGATAAAAAAATTACGCACACGCGCATGCGCGCGCGTTTTCGCGCGTACTGGCATTTTGCAACATAGAATCGCCGATTTTTTTCTGCCATCATATTCGGTACATTTTTCCAAGCATTTTGATAATTTGTTCACCTTTTATTAACGCAATGAGCGTCCGTCAAAGTTGACAGCACGCGCGGATTTGCGTTATCTTTATCCACAATACATGGGCAAAAACATGCCTATATAAAATTCATTGTAACTCTTTAGAATAGATGAAAACTCCTAATATTTTTTCATATTTGGATAGATTATGAGTCGGAGATATGATTTCATGTCTCATTTGATCCTCAATTAACTCATGACGTCATCATAATGGCCTCCAAACTCAAAATTTCAATTTGCATATTATGACGTCAGCATATTTTTAGAAAATTGATTGTATCTCTGTTAATATGGATCAATTTTCTTTTTAATTTTGATTCGTTCTAGCTGAGACAATTTTCTACAAATGTAGTATTCACAATTTTTATTTTTGACAAAAGTATCATGGTGTATTTTTGCGATTAAAGGAGGCATGTCAATTTTTCGCATTTTGCGTGTATTCTCTACGGGACATGACTTTTTCTCAAAACTGGATTCTACACTCCTGTCTTTCGCGAGCAAAATCTCCGTTGTTTCTGCTTGGATTTTGTTGATTTTTGAGTATGTTGTAGCTGAGACTATATGCTATCTAAATCTACACTCATTTTTTCAATAAGATGTCATGATCGCGCTCATGATTATGATCATGATCATCATGATCATCATTATCATAATGATGATAATCATTTATCAATTACATTTTCATTTCTTTGAATAAGATAAAATCGTCAAAAGGTGTTCTTCATGATGTAAATTAGAGTCAAATGTGTAACTGGTTACTGCACAGGGTCAAAGGTCATATATTGTTTCAATCTATCTTCCCTAGATCCATGATGATCAAGGAGACACAATTTAATCTTGACATATGAATAGATCATAATGGGAGAAGCATTTTACAAAACAATATATCGTGTAATGCATTATTCGTTATGTAAACCATTATCATACGTATCACCTAATTCGTCTAAGTGACGAATTAAAGTCTAGTTTATTATTTATTATTATTCTTCCTCGAATTTGTTCGCAGGATATCTCAAGACTGAATAAAGCCATTATCATGAAACTTGCCATGATGATAGATCTTAGTCTAACTTAGAACTGCGTGACTTTTCAAAGACTCAAAATTATCGTGACGTCATCCAGGCGCCATTTTGTGAAAATAAACTTATGATCATATCTTCATAACGGAAAGGAATTTTTCATTCATATTTATCAGGAAGAAGATCAATATCCATCCGGTCAATTTCAGATCAATAAACGTGCGCAAATGCGCGCGTGCGCGTTCGTACGCGCGTTTACGCGCGCGAAAAAAATTAAAATGCTCCAAATCATCCCAAATTTTTTTTGCATACGTTTCAGGCCATATGGAGCATTTGACAAAAAATCACGCAAACGCGCATGCGCGCGCGTTTTTTGCGCGTACTAGCATTTTGCAGCATAGAATCGCCGTATTTTCTCCGTCATCGTATTTTGTACATTTTTCCAAGCATTTTGATAATTTGTTCACCTTTTAATAACGCAATGAGCGTCTGTCAAAGTTGACAGCACGCGCGGATTTGCGTGATCTTTATCCACAATACATGGGCAAAAAAATGCCTTTACAAAATCCATTATAACTCTTCAGAATAGATAGAAACTCCCAATATTCTTTCATATGTGGATAGATTATGAAATGGAAATATGATTTCATGTCTCATTTGACTCTCAATTAACTCATAATGTCATCATAATGGCCCCCGAACTCGAAATTTAAATTTTCATATTATGACGTTTGCATATTTTTGGAAAATTGATTGTATCTCTGTAAATATTCATTTTTTTTCTTCCAAATTTTGATATGTTCTAGCTGAGACAATTTTCTACAAATGCAGTGTACATAATTGTCCAGTTTGACAAAGGTATCATGGCGTATTTTTGCGATTAGAGGAGGCATGTCAATTTTTCACATTTTGCGTGTATTGTCTATGGGACATGACTATTTCTCAAAACTGCATTCTACATTTCCGTCTTTCGCGAGCAACATCTCCGTTTTTTTAACTTTGTTTTCGGTGAGCTTCGGATATGTTGTAGCTGAGACAATGAGCTATGTCCAATGTGTACTTCATTTTTCGATCATATGCCGGGATCATGCTCATATTTTACTTGCAAAGTGGGATTTTAGAATTCCATTTTCGTTTACGTGTAATCGCTATGGGAAATGTTTTGGTATATCGGTAACGCACTTGACTTCCGACCTTGAGATCCCGGGTTCGAGTCCGGGTGTCTCCAACAATTTTTTCTCCACTTTTTTTTCCTTTTGACCTTTCACTGTACCATCTCCTTTGATTATTTAAACACGTAGAATCGCAAATAATGTAATAAACAACCCTTTTTACTTTAGTGTTTCCCTATTTTCACTTAATCCATTACTTTTTGCGTGTAATCCCTGTGGAAGATAATTCTCAAATCTCAAATCTGGATTCTACATTCCTGTCTTTTGCGAGCAATATCGCCGTTATTTCTGCTTGGATTTTGTTGATTTTTTAGTATGCTATAGCTAAGACTATGTGCTATCTAAATCACCCCTCATTTTTTCAATAAGATGTCAGGATCCCGCTCATGATCATGATCTTCATCATGATTATCATGATCATCATTTTCATAATGATGATAATCATTTATCAATTACATTTTCATTTCTTTGAATAAGATAAAATCGTCAAAATGTGTTCTTCATGATATAAATTAGAATCAAAGGTGTAACTGGTTACTGCGCAGGGTCAATGGTCATATTTTTTCAATCTATCTTCCCTAGATCCATAATGATCAAGGGGACACAATTTAAACTTGACATATGGATAGATCTTAATGGATGAAGCATTTCATAAAATAATATGATATCGTGTAATGCATTCTTTATTATGTAAACCATTAGCATACGTATCACCTAATTCGTCAAAGTGACGAATTAAAGTCTAGTTTTTTATTATTATTCTTCCTCGAATTTGTTCGCAAGATATCTCAAGAATGAATAAAGCTATTATCATGAAACTTGTAATGATGATAGATATTAGTCTAACTTAGAACTGCATGACTTTTCAGTGACTAAAAATTATCGTGACGTCATCTAGGTGCCATTTTGTGAAAATCAACTAATGATCATATCTTCATAACGGAAAAGTATTTCTCATTCATAATTATCACGATTAAGATAAATATCTGTCCGGTCAAGTTGAGGTCAATAAAAATGCGCAAATGCGCGCGTGCGCGTTCGTCCGCGCGTTTGCGCGCGCGAAAAAATTTAAAATGCTCCAAATCATCCCAAATTTTTTTTGCATACGTTTCAGGCCATATGGAGCATTTGATAAAAAAATTACGCACACGCGCATGCGCGCGAGTTTTCGCGCGTACTGGCATTTTGCAACATAGAATCGCCGATTTTTTTCTGTCATCATATTCGGTACATTTTTCCAAGCATTTTGATAATTTGTTCACCTTTTATTAACGCAATGAGCGTCCGTCAAAGTTGACAGCACGCGCGGATTTGCGTTATCTTTATCCACAATACATGGGCAAAAACATGCCTATATAAAATTCATTGTAACTCTTTATAATAGATAGAAACTCCTAATATTTTTTCATATTTATATAGATTATGAGTCGGAGATATAATTTCATGTCTCATTTGACCCTCAATTAAGTCATAATGTCATCATAATGGCCTCCAAACTCAAAATTTAAATTTGCATATTATGACGTTTGCATATTTTTGGGAAATTGATTGTATTTCTGTAAATATAGATTGTTTTTCTCCTTAATTTCGATATGTTCTAGCTGAGATAATTAATAAATAAAATAATATATCGTGTAATGCATTATTCGTTATGTAAACCATTATCATACGTATCACCTAATTCGTCTAAGTGACGAATTAAAGTCTAGTTTATTTATTAGGTGATACGTATGAAATATACGTATCACCTTTTGATTTCGTCAAGATTTTTCTTTATTATTAGGTGATACGTATGAAATATACGTATCACCTTTTGATTTCGTCAAGATTTTTATTATTTATTTATTTATTATTATTTATTATTTATTATTTATTATTATTCTTCCTCGAATTTGTTCGCAGGATATCTCAAGACTGAATAAAGCCATTATCATGAAACTTGCTATGATGATAGATCGTAGTCTAACTTAGAACTGCGTGACTTTTTAGAGAGTCAAAGTTATCGTGACGTCATCCAGGCGCCATTTTGTGAAAATCAACTTATGATCATATCTTCATAACGGAAAGGAATTTCTCATTTATAATTATCAGGATTAAGATCAATATTTGTCCGGTCAATTTCAGGTCAATAAATGCGCTCAAAACTGCGCGTACGCGTACGTGCGCGCGTTAACGCGCGCGTAAAATTTTAAATTGCTCAAAATCGTTTAAATTTTTTTTTGCATACGTTTCAGGCCATTATAAGCATTTCATAAAAAATCGCGCAAAACACGCATTTTTGCTTGTTTTCGTTTGTCACGGCCGAACGAAAAATAATTCCTTGTATATTTGTTTTGACAGGATATTTCTCATATTTTTCTGAACAATTTGATACCATGTTCATCTCTATATCCTTATTAATAAAGGAATGAGCGTCCGTTCAAGAAAAATATCCGTGCGCGCGAGCTCATGTATTACATAGCATATATGGGCAAAAACATGCCTATAAAAAGTGCATCGGGGTGAATAAGGACTGCCATTTTTTTTCATATTTAGATAGAGTATGAGTCAGAGATATGATTTCATATCTCATTTGGCCATTCAATACATCTTGACGTCATCATAATGGCCTTGGAAGTCAAAATACAAAATTGCATATTATGACGTCATTATATTTATGGAAAATTTAGTGTATTTCTCATAATATTGACTGATTTTCTTCCAAATTTCGGTATCTCATAGTTGAGGCAATTGCCTACAAGATAAATACACACTACTTTTTATGTCATTGACATCATCATAGTAAAAAATTCAATTAAAGGCCACATGTCAAAATTTTCTCAATTTGCGTGTTATGTCTACGGAAGGTGAATTTCGTTCACATCATGAATGTTCATGACATTGATCTTTGAGCACTATCTAGCTTATGAGTATTCTATGTTCTTCCAAATCTTGATACGGTGTAGCTAATAAGTTATCTACAATATTGACGTACATCTTTTATCATTTCGATGACATCATCTTAGTGAAAATTTCAATTAAAGGCGACATGTCAGAATTTTCTTAGTTAGCGTGTTAGGCGACTTTTTCTGAAATCCTGATTCTACAAATCTCTATCGAATACCTGAAGGGGGCGCTATACCACTCTTAATCATGGTCTTTATCGTATTTATGATCATTATCATTAGATCATCATCGGCACACTTTCATGATAACAAAATAGCACGTATCACCTAATTCGTCAAAGTGACGAATTAAAGTCTAGTTTATTATTTATTATTATTAGGTGATACGTAACGAAGTCTACGTATCACCTATTGATTTCGTCAAGATTTTTATTTATTAGGTGATACGTAACGAAGTCTACGTATCACCTTTTGATTTCGTCAAGATTTTTATTATTTATTTATTTATTATTAGGTGATACGTACGTAGACGTATCACCTTTTGATTTCGTCAAGATTTTTATTATTTATTTATTTATTATTATTCTTCCTCGAATTTGTTCGCAGGATATCTCAAGACTGAATGAAGCCATTGTTATGAATCTTTCAATGATGATAGATCTTAGTCTAACTTAGAACTGCGTGACTTTTCAAAGACTCAAAGTCATCGTGACGTCATCCAGGCGCCATTTTGTGAAAATCAACTAATGATCATATCTTTATAACGAATAATAATTTTTCATTCATATTTATCATGATTAAGATCAATATCCGTCCGGTCAAGTTGAGGTCAATAAACGTGCGTAAATGTGCGCGTGCGCGCTCGTCCGCGCGTTTACGCGCGCGCAAAAATTAAAAATGCTCTAAATCATCCCAAATTTTTTTTGCATACGTTTCAGGCCATATGGAGCATTTGATAAAAAAATTACGCACACGCGCATGCGCGCGCGTTTTCGCGCGTACTGGCATTTTGCAACATAGAATCGCCGATTTTTTTTCTGTCATCATATTCGGTACATTTTTCCAAGCATTTTGATAATTTGTTCACCTTTTATTAACGCAATGAGCGTCCGTCAAAGTTGACAGCACGCGCGGATTTGCGTTATCTTTATCCACAATACATGGGCAAAAACATGCCTATATAAAATTTATTGTAACTCTTTAGAATAGATAGAAACTCCTAATATTTTTTCATATTTGGATAGATTATGAGTCGGAGATATGATTTCATGTCTCATTTGATCCTCAATTAACTCATGACGTCATCATAATGGCCTCCAAACTCAAAATTTTAATTTGCATATTATGACGTCAGCATATTTTTGGAAAATTGATTGTATCTCTGTAAATATGGATCAATTTTCTTTTTAATTTTGATATGTTCTAGCTGAGACAATTTTATACAAATGTAATGTTCACAATTTTTATTTTTGACAAAAGTATCATGGTGTATTTTTGCGATTAAAGGAGGCATGTCAATTTTTCGCATTTTGCGTGTATTCTCTATGGGACATGACTTTTTCTCAAAACTGGATTCTACACTCCTGTCTTTCGCGAGCAAAATCTCCGTTGTTTTAGCTTCGTTTTCGCTGAGCTTCGGATATGTTGTAGCTGAGACAATGAGCTATCACAAGTGTGCCCTTTTTTCGATTAGATGCCGGGATCATGCTCATATTTCACTTGCAAAGTAGGATTTCTGAATTCCATTTCCTGTTTACGTGTAATCGCTATGGGAGATGTTTTGGTATATCGGTAACGCACTTGACTTCCAACCTCGAGTCCGGGTGTCTCCAACACTTTTTTTTCTCACTTTTTTTTCCTTTTGACCTTCACTGTACCATCTCCTTTGATTATTTAAACACGTAGATTCGCAAATAATGTCATAAATAACCCTTTTTACTTTATTATTACCCTATTTTCACTTAATCCATTACTTTTTGCGTGTAATCCCTATGGGAAATGACTTTTTCTAAAATCTGGAGTCTTCATTCCTGTCTTTTGCGAGCAATATCGCCGTTATTTCGGCTTGGATTTTGTTGATTTTTGAGTATGTTGTAGCTGAGATTATATGCTATCTAAATCAACCCTCATTTTTTCAATAAGATGTCATGATCGCGCTCATGATCATGATCATGATCATCACGATCATCATTATCATAATGATGCTAATCATTTATCAATTACATTTTCATTTCTTTGAATAAGATAAAATCGTCAAAAGGTGTTCTTCATGATGTAAATTAGAGTCAAATGTGTAACTGGTTACTGCACAGGGTCAAAGGTCATATATTGTTTCAATCTATCTTCCCTAGATCCATGATGATCAAGGAGACACAATTTAATCTTGACATATGAATAGATCATAATGGGAGAAGCATATGAATGGGAGAAGCAAAATAATATATCGTGTAATGCATTATTCGTTATGTAAACCATTATCATACGTATCACCTAATTCGTCTAAGTGACGAATTAAAGTCTAGTTATTTATTATTATTCTTCCTCGATTTTGTTCGCAGGATATCTCAAGACTGAATAAAGCCATTGCCATGAAACTTTCAATGATGATAGATCTTAGTCTAACTTAGAACTGCGTGACTTTTCAAAGACTCAAAATTATCGTGACGTCATCTAGACGCCATTTTGTTAAAATCAACTTATGATCATATCTTCATAACGGAAAGCCATTTCTCATTCATATTTGTCATGATCAAAGTCAATATCCGCCCGGTCAATTTGAGGACAATATATGCGCGTAAAAATGCGCGTACGCGTAGGTGCGCGCGTTTACGCGCGCTTAAAAATTTAAAATGCTCTAAATCATCCCAAATTTTTTTTGCATACGTTTAAGGCCATATAGAGCATTTGACAAAAAATCTCGCTCACGCGCATGCGCGCGCGTTTTTTGCGCGTACTAGCATTTTGCAACATAGAATCCCAATATTTTCTCCGTCATCGTATTTTGTACATTTTTCCAAGCATTTTGATAATTTGTTCACCTTTTAATAACGCAATGAGCGTCCGTCAAAGTTGACAGCACGCGCGGATTTGCGTGATCTTTATCCACAATACATGGGCAAAAAAATGCCTATACAAAATTCATTGTAACTCTTCAGAATAGATAGAAACTCCCAATATTCTTTCATATGTGGATAGATTATGAAATGGAAATATGATTTCATGTCTCATTTGACTCTCAATTAACTCATAATGTCATCATAATGGCCTCCGAACTCGAAATTTAAATTTGCATATTATGACGGATGCATATTTTTGGAAAATTGATTGTATCTCTGTAAATATTGCTTTTTTTTCTTTCAAATTTTGATATGTTCTAGCTGAGACAATTTTCTACAAATGCAGTGTACATAATTGTCCAGTTTGACAAAGGTATCATGGCGTATTTTTGCAATTAAAGGAGGCATGTCAATTTTTCAAATTTTGCGTGTATTGTCTATGGGACATGACTATTTCTCAAAACTGCATTCTACATTTCCGTCTTTCGCGAGCAACATCTCCGTTTTTTTAACTTTGTTTTCCGTGAGCTTCGGATATGTTGTAGCTGAGACAATGAGCTATCTCCAATGTGACTTCATTTTTCGATCATATGCCGGGATCATGCTCATATTTTACTTGCAAAGTGGGATTTTAGAATTCCATTTTCGTTTACGTGTAATCGCTATGAGAAATGTTTTGGTATATGGGTAACGCACTTGACTTCCGACCTTGAGATCCCGGGTTCGAGTCCGGGTGTCTCCAACAATTTTTTCTCCACCTTTTTTTTTCCTTTTGACCTTTCACTGTACCATCTCCTTTGATTATTTAAACACGTAGAATCGCAAATAATGTAATAAACAACCCTATTTACTTTAGTGTTTCCCTTTTTTCACTTAATCCATTACTTTTTGCGTGTAATCCCTGTGGGAGATAATTTTTTCTCAAATCTGGATTCTACATTCCTGTCTTTTGCGAGCAATATCGCTGTTATTTCTGCTTGGATTTTGTGCTATGTGCTATCTAAATCACCCCTCATTTTTTCAATAAGATGTCAGGATCCCGCTCATGATCATGATCTTCATCATGATTATCATGATCATCAATATCATAATGATGATAATCATTTATCAATTACATTTTCATTTCTTTGAATAAGATAAAATCGTCAAAATGTGTTCTTCGTGATATAAATTAGAATCAAAGGTGTAACTGGTTACTGCGCAGGGTCAATGGTCATATTTTTTCAATCTATCTTCCCTACATCTATAATGATCAAGGGGACACAATTTAAACTTGACATATGGATAGATCTTAATGGATGAAGCATTTCATAAAATAATATGATATCGTATAATGCATTCTTTATTATGTAAACCATTAGCATACGTATCACCTAATTCGTCAAAGTGACGAATTAAAGTCTAGTTAGGTGATACGTACGTAGACGTATCACCTTTTGATTTCGTCAAGATTTTTATTATTATTTATTTATTTATTTATTATTATTCTTCCTCGAATTTGTTCGCAGGATATCTCAAGACTGAACGAAGCCATTGTTATGAATCTTTCAATGATGATAGATCTTAGTCTAACTTAGAACTGCGTGACTTTTCAAAGACTCAAAGTCATCGTGACGTCATCCAGGCGCCATTTTGTGAAAATCAACTAATGATCATATCTTTATAACGAATAATAATTTTTCATTCATATTTATCATGATTAAGATCAATATCCGTCCGGTCAAGTTGAGGTCAATAAACGTGCGTAAATGCGCGCGTGCGCGCTCGTCCGCGCGTTTACGCGCGCGCAAAAATTAAAAATGCTCTAAATCATCCCAAATTTTTTTTGCATACGTTTCAGGCCATATGGAGCATTTGATAAAAAAATTACGCACACGCGCATGCGCGCGCGTTTTCGCGCGTACTGGCATTTTGCAACATAGAATCGCCGATTTTTTTCTGTCATCATATTCGGTACATTTTTCCAAGCATTTTGATAATTTGTTCACCTTTTATTAACGCAATGAGCGTCCGTCAAAGTTGACAGCACGCGCGGATTTGCGTTATCTTTATCCACAATACATGGGCAAAAACATGCCTATATAAAATTCATTGTAACTCTTTAGAATAGATAGAAACTCCTAATATTTTGTCATATTTGGATAGATTATGAGTCGGAGATATGATTTCATGTCTCATTTGATCCTCAATTAACTCATGACGTCATCATAATGGCCTCCAAACTCAAAATTTTAATTTGCATATTATGACGTCAGCATATTTTTGGAAAATTGATTGTATCTCTGTAAATATGGATCAATTTTCTTTTTAATTTTGATATGTTCTAGCTGAGACAATTTTCTACAAATGTAATAATCATAATTTTTATTTTTGACAAAAGTATCATGGTGTATTTTTGTGATTAAAGGAGGCATGTCAATTTTCACATTTTGCGTGTATTCTCTATGGGACATGACTTTTTCTCAAAACTGGATTCTACACTCCTGTCTTTCGCGAGCAAAATCTCCGTTGTTTTAGCTTCGTTTTCGCTGAGCTTCGGATATGTTGTAGCTGAGACAATGAGCTATCACAAGTGTGCCCTTTATTTTTCGATTAGATGCCGGGATCATGCTCATATTTCACTTGCAAAGTAGGATTTCTGAATTCCATTTCCTGTTTACGTGTAATCGCTATGGGAGATGTTTTGGTATATCGGTAACGCACTTGACTTCCAACCTCGAGATCCCTGGTTCGAGTCCGGGTGTCTCCAACACTTTTTTTCTTCACTTTTTTTTCCTTTTGACCTTCACTGTACCATCTCCTTTGATTATTTAAACACGTAGATTCGCAAATAATGTCATAAATAACCCTTTTTACTTTATTATTACCCTATTTTCACTTAATCCATTACTTTTTGCGTGTAATCCCTATGGGAAATGACTTTTTCTCAAATCTGGAGTCTACATTCCTGTCTTTGCGAGCAATATCGCCGTTATTTCGGCTTGGATTTTGTTGATTTTTGAGTATGTTGTAGCTGAGATTATATGCTATCTAAATCAACCCTCATTTTTTCAATAAGATGTCATGATCGCGCCCATGATCATGATCATGATCATCACGATCATCATTATCATAATGATGCTAATCATTTATCAATTACATTTTCATTTCTTTGAATAAGATAAAATCGTCAAAAGGTGTTCTTCATGATGTAAATTAGAGTCAAATGTGTAACTGGTTACTGCACAGGGTCAAAGGTCATATATTGTTTCAATCTATCTTCCCTAGATCCATGATGATCAAGGAGACACAATTTAATCTTGACATATGAATAGATCATAATGGGAGAAGCATATGAATGGGAGAAGCAAAATAATATATCGTGTAATGCATTATTCGTTATGTAAACCATTATCATACGTATCACCTAATTCGTCTAAGTGACGAATTAAAGTCTAGTATTTATTTTGTGTCTGTATAGAAGAAATTATTATTATTCTTCCTCAATTTTGTTCGCAGGATATCTCAAGAATGGCAAAAGCCATTGAAATGAAACTTTCAATGATGATAGATGTTAGTCTAACTTAGAACTGCATGACATTTCAAAGACTCAACATTTTCGTGACGTCATCTAGGCGCCATTTTGTGAAAATCAACTAATGATCATATCTTCATAACGGAAAAGTATTTCTCATTCATAATTATCACGATTAAGATCAATATCCGTACGGTCAAGTTGAGGTCAATGAAAGTGCGCAAATGCACGCGTGCGCGTTCGTCCGCGCGTTTACGCGCGCGCAAAAAAATAAAATGCTCCAAATCATTTCTAATTTTTTTTGCATACGTTTCAAACCATAAGGAGCATTTGACAAAAAATCAGTCAAACGCGCATGCGCGCGCGTTTTTTGCGCGTACTGGCATTTTACAACATAGAATCGCCGATTTTTTTCTGTCATCATATTCGGTACATTTTTCCAAGCATTTTGATAATTTGTTCACCTTTTATTAACGCAATGAGCGTCCGTCAAAGTTGACAGCACGCGCGGATTTGCGTTATCTTTATCCACAATACATGGGCAAAAACATGCCTATATAAAATTCATTGTAACTCTTAAGAATAGATAGAAACTCCTAATATTTGTTCATATTTGGATAGATTATAAGTCGGAGATATGATTTCAGGTCTCATTTTATCCTCAATTAACTCATGACGTCATCATAATGGCCTCCAAACTCAAAATTTTAATTTGCATATTATGACGTCAGCATATTTTTGGGAAATTGATTGTATCTCTGTAAATATGGATCAATTTTCTTTTTAATTTTGATATGATTTAGCTGAGACAATTTTCTACAAATGCAGTAGTCACAATTTTTATTTTTGACAAAAGTATCATGGTGTATTTTTGCGATTAAAGGAGGCATGTCAATTTTTAGCATTTTGCGTGTATTCTCTATGGGACATGACTTTTTCTCAAAACTGGATTCTACACTCCTATCGAGCAAAATCTCCGTTGTTTTAGCTTTGTTTTCGCTGAGCTTCGGATATGTTGTAGCTGAGACAATGAGCTATCACAAGTGTTCCTATATTTTTCGATTAGATGCCGGGATCATTCTCATATTTCACTTGCAAAGTAGAATTTCAGAATTCCATTTCCCGTTTACGTGTAATCGCTATGGGAGATGTTTTGGTATATCGGTATACGCACTTGACTTCCAACCTCGAGATCCCTGGTTCGAGTCCGGGTGTCTCCAATAATTTTTTGCTTCACTTTTTTTTCCTTTTGACCTTCACTGTACCATCTCCTTTGATTATCTAAACACGTAGAATCGCAAATAATGTCATAAATAACCCTTTTTACTTTATTATTACCCTATTTTACAATTACATTTTCATTTCTTTGAATAAGATAAAATCGTCAAAAGGTGTTCTTCATGATGTAAATTAGAGTCACATGTGTAACTGGTTACTGCACAGGGTCAAAGGTCATATATTGTTTCAATCTATCTTCCCTAGATCCATGATGATTAAGGAGACACAATTTAATCTTGACATATGAATAGATCATAATGGGACAAGCATTTTACAAAAAATTATATCGTGTAATGCATTATTCATTATGTAAACCATTATCATACGTATCACCTAATTCGTCTAAGTGACGAATTAAAGTCTAGTTATTCTTCTTCTTCTTCCTATTATTCTTCCTCGATTTTGTTCGCAGGATATCTCAAGACTGAATAAAGCCATTGTCATGAAACTTTCAATGATGATAGATCTTAGTCTAACTTAGAACTGCGTGACTTTTCAAAGACTCAAAGTCATCGTGACGTCATCCAGGCGCCATTTTGTAAAAATCAACTTATGATCATATCTTCATAACGGAAAGTAATTTTACATTCATATTTATCAAGATTAAGATCAATATCCGTCGAGTCAATTTGAGGTCAATAAATGCGCGCAAAAATGTGCGTACGCGTAGGCGCGCGCGCGTTAATGCGCGCGTAAAATTTTAAATTGCTCAAAATTGTCTATGGAAGGTGAATTTCGTTCACATCATGAATCTACATGGCATTCATCTATGAGCACTATCTTTCTTATTTGTGCTCTGTTGTTTTCTCCCAAATTTGGGTATGTTATAGCTGAGACCATGGGCTATAAAAACGGTGTACTTTGTTTTTCGATCAGATGTTGAGATCATATCGAAATTTTCAATCGAAAGTTGAAATTGCAAATTTTGAAGGAATCATTAGGTGATGTGTACGAAGTATACGTATCATTAGGTGATACGTAACGAAGTCTACGTATCACCTATTGATTTCGTCAAGATTTTTATTAGGTGATACGTAACGAAGTCTACGTATCACCTATTGATTTCGTCAAGATTTTTATTCCTAGTATTCTTCCTCGATTTTGTTCGCAGGATATCTCAAGACTGAATAAAGCCATTGGCATGAAACTTTCAATGATGATAGATCTTAGTCTAAATTAGAACTGCGTGACTTTTCAAAGACTCAAAGTCATTGTGACGTCATCCAGGCGCCATTTTGTGAAAATCAACTTATGATCATATCTTCATAACGGAAAGTAATTTTTCATTCATATTTATCATGAATAAGATCAATATCCGTCCGGTCAATTTCAGGTCAATAAACGTGCGCAAATTAGCGCGTGCGCGTTTGTCCGCGCGTTTACGCGCGCGCAAAAGTTTAAAATGCTCTAAATCATCCCAAATTTTTTTTGCATACGTTTCAGGCCATATGGAGCATTTGACAAAAAATCACGCTCACGCGCATGCGCGCGCGTTTTTTGTGCGTACTAGCATTTTGCAACATAGTATCGCCGGATTTTCTCTATCATCTTATTTGGCACATTTTTCCAAGCATTTTGATAACTTGTTCATCTTTTAATAACGCAATGAGCGTCCGTCAAAGTTGACAGAGCGCGCGGACCTGCGTTATCTTTACAATACATGAGCAAAAACATGCCTATACAAAATTCTTTGTTACCCTTCAGAATAGATAAGAACTCCCAATATTTTTTCATATTTAGATAGATTATGAGTCGTAAATATGATTTCATGTCTCATTTGACCCTCAATTAACTCATGACGTCACCATAATGTCCTCCAAACTCACAAATTTAATTTGCATGTTATGACGTCAGCAATTTTTTCAAAAATTGATTGTATCTCTGTAAATATTGATTGATTTTCTTTCAAATTTCGATATGTTCTAGCTGAAACAATTTTCTACAAATCTAGCGTCCACAATTTTTCATTTTGACAAAGGCATCATGGCGTATTTTTGCAATTAAAGGAGGCATGTCAATTCTTCACATTTTGCGTGTATTCTCTATGGGACATGACTTTTTCTCAAAACTGGATTCTACACTCTTGTCTTTCATGAGCAAAATCTTCGTTGTCTTAGCTTAGTTTTTGCTGAGCTTCGAATATGTTGTAGCTGAGACAATAATCTATCACACGTTTACCTTTCATTTTTCGATCAGATGCCGGGATTATGCTCATATTTCACTTGCAAAGTAGGATTTGATAATTCCATTTCCCGTTTACGTGTAATCGCTATGGGAAATGTTTTAACGCACTTGACTTCCATCCTCGAGATCCATGGTTCGAGTCCGGGTGTCTCCAACAATATTTGTCTTCACTTTATTTTTTGACCTTTCACTGTACCATCTCCTTTGAGTATTAAAACACGTACAATCGCAAATAATGTAATAAACAACCCTATTTTCTTTATTATTACCCTATTTTCACTTAATCCATTACTTTTTGCGTTTAATCCCTATGGGAGATGACTTTTTCTCAAATGTGGATTCTACATTCCTGTGTTTTGAGCAATATCGCCGATATTTCTGCTTGGATTTTGTTGATTTTTGAGTATGTTGTAGCTGAGACAAGTTTCCACGAGATTTATGTAGACTATCTAACATTATCATGACGTTATCATAGTCAAAAATTCAATCAAAGGTGACATGTCAATTATCATATATAACAATCCTCAATCGGATACCTGAAGGGGGCGCTATACCACTTTCAATCATGGTCATCTGGAAGGCATTGTTCTCAATTGCATCTCTCTCTCTCTCCTCTCTCTTGCTCTTTTACTTCTCCTCTCATGTTCTGCCCCTCTCCTTTTTTGGTCTGTCTCTGCATATATCTATCTCTCTTCTCTTTCACCCTCTTCCTCTCTCTCTCTCTCTCTCTTGCCTTGCGTCCCTCTTATTCTCTTGGTCTGTCTCCCTCTGCCCTACAGTTGAAACTTGACTCATGGATAGACCATAATGGGAGTAGTAAACGAAATATGAAATCGTGAAAATGCGTTCTTTATTATGTTACACATGAGCATACGTATCACCTAATTCGTCAAAGTGACGAATTAAAGTCTAGTTATTATTTATCAGGTGGGCTGTATCTAATACAGACCACCTTATATTTTTGTTAAAATCGTCTTTATTTATTTATTTATTTATTTTTCTTATTTCGACCCACTTTTTGTTAGCAAGATAACTTAACAAAAGCTTAATCAAATAACTTGAAATTTAGCACACATATGTATTAGCATATGGACAAAACACAGTAAGGTTTTCAACCTTGACCGTGACTGATGACGTCATCTAGGCGCCATTTTGTGAAATTTTCTGAAAATAAACTCATGATCATATCTTCATAACCAAAAGGTATTTCTCATTCATATTTATTATGATCAAGGTCAATATCAATCCAGTCAATTTCAGGTCAAAAAACGCGCGAGTGCGCGTACGTCCGCGCGTCAGTGCGCGCGCAAAATTTGTAAATGCTCAAAATCGTCTCAATTTTTTTTGCATACGTTTCAGGTCATTTAAAGCATTTTATAAAAAATCGCGCGTACGAGCATGCGCGCGCGTTTTCGCGCGTAACACCATTACAAAACATAGAATCGCCATTTTTTTTTCTTTCATGATATTTCTCATATTTTTTCAAGGAATTTGATACCATGTTTATTTCTTTATGACCATTATGAACAAGATGAGCGTAAATTCAAGATAAATGTCAGTGCGCGCGAGCTCTTTTAATACATAGCATATATGGGCAAAAACATGCCTATACAAAATCCGTTATAGCTCTTTGGAATGCACCGTGATCCTCAATTATTTTTCATATTTAGATAGAGTATGAGTCGGAAATATGATTTCATGTCTCATTTGGCCATTAAGTGTATCGTGACATCATCACAATGGCCTTGGAACTCAAAATACGAATTTGCATATTATGACGTCAGCATATTTATGTAAAATTGATTGTATCTCTGTAAATATTGATCAATTTTCTTCAAAATTTCGATATGTTGTAGCTAAGACAATTCTCTACAAGCGCAGTAATAATTATTTTTCATTTTGATGACGTCATCATAGTGAAAATTTTGATTAAAGGCCTCATGTCAAAAACTTCATAATTTGCGTGTTATGCCTATAGAAGGTGAATTTAGTTCACGTTATAAATCTACATGATATTGTTTTTTAAGAATTTGTAAGCAGTATGTCGCTTATTTTTGCTCTATTTTGTCTCAAGTTTTAGTTGACCAGCCCACCTATACTTGTTCCAAACAAGTATTATATGTCTAGTTTTTATTATTATTCTTCCTCGAATTTGTTCGCAAGATATCTCAAGAATGAATAAAGCTATAATCATAAAACTTGGCATGATGATAGATCTTAGTCTAACTTAGAACTGCATGACTTTTCAATGACTCAAGGTCATCGTGACGTCATCTAGGCGCCATTTTGTGAAAATCAACTTATGATCATATCTTCATAACGGAAAGGAATTTCTCATTTATAATTATCAGGATTAAGATCAATATCCGTCCGGTCAATTTCAGGTCAATAAATGCGCGCAAAAATGCGCGTACGCGTTTGTGCGCGCGTTAACGCGCGCGTAAAATTTTAAATTGCTCAAAATCGTCTTAAATTTTGTTCGCATACGTTTTAGGCCATTATAAGCGTTTCATAAAAAAATCGTGCAAAACATGCATTTTTGCGCGTTTTTGTTCTTCACGGCCGAACGAAAAAAAATTACCTTTCAATTTTTTTTGACAGGATATTCCTCATATTTTTCTGAACAATTTGATACCATGTTCATCTTTTTATCACTATTAATAGCGGAATAAGCGTCCGTTGAAGATAAATATCCGTGCGTGTGAGCTCATGTATTACATAGCATATATGGGCAAAAACATGCCTATAAAAAGTACATCGGGATGAATAAGGACTGCCAATTTTGTTTCATATTTAGATACAGTATGAGTCGGAGATATGATTTCATATCTTATTAGGCCATTAAATACATCTTGACGTCATCATAATGGCCTTGAAAGTCAAAATACAAAATTGCATATTATGACGTCACTATATTTATGGAAAATTTAGTGTATTTCTCATAATATTGACTGATTTTCTTCCAAATTTCGGTATCTTGTAGTTGAGGCAATTGCCTTCAAGGTAAATAAACACTCCTTTTTATTTCATTGACGTCATCATAGTACAAAATTCAATTAAAGGCCACATTTCAGAATTTTCTTAATTTGCGTGTTATGCTTAAGGAAGGTGAATTTCGTTCAAATCATGAATCTTCATGACATTGATCTTTGAGCACTATCTAGCTTATTTGTACTCTATGTTCTCCCAAATTCTGATACGGTGTAGCTAATAAATTATCTACAATATTGACGTACATCATTTATCATTTCGATGACATCATCATAGTGAAAATTTCAATTAAAGGCGACATGTCAGAATTTTCTTAGTTAGCGTGTTAGGCGACTTTTTCTGAAATCCTGATTCTACAAATCTCTATCGAATACCTGAAGGGGGCGCTATACCTCTCTTAATGATGGTCTTTATCGTATTTATGATCATTATCATTATATCATCATCGGCACACTTTCATGATAACAAAATAGCACGTATCACCTAATTCGTCAAAGTGACGAATTAAAGTCTTTATCTCATGTATTACATAGCATATATGGGCAAAAACATGCCTATAAAAAGTACATCGGGATAAATAAGGACTGCCATTTTTTTTCATATTCAGATAGAGTATGAGTCGGAGATATGATTTCATGTCTCATTTTGCCATTAAGTATATTTGGACATAATCATATTGACCTTGGAACTCAAAATACGAATTTGCATATTATGACGTCAACATATTTACGGGAAATGATTGTATCTCTGCAAATATTCATCAATTGTCTTCTAAATTTTGATATGTTGTAACTGAGACAATTCTTTACAAGATTATTCCCAATATTTATTCATTTTGATGACGTCATTAGATTTTTGCTTAATATGCGTTTCATGCCTATGGGAGGTGATTGATACTACATTCCAGTCTAGACTTGTTCATTATGGTGCGTATGTAGTGCGTCGAAATATCAGTTCAATGATTGGTAGGCTCTTGCACTCAGGCGAAAATTTGAGCTTGTTTAGTAAATTAATAGTTTATTCATATTACAATTCTCTATCGAATACCTGAAGGGGGCGCTATACCACTTTTAATCATGGTCATCGTCATTTAAAACCCCAAAATCATCACCATCAATTCGTCATTATCGTATTCATGAATATTATCATTAGATCATCATCGGCACACTTTCATGATACAAAAATAGCTTCGTATCACCTAAATCGTCAAAGTGACGAATTAAAGTCTAGTTAGGTGATACGTAACGAAGTCTACGTATCACCTTTTGATTTCGTCAAGATTTTTATTTATTTATTATTTATTTATTTATTTATTTATTATTTATTATTCTTCCTCGATTTTGTTCGCAGGATATCTCAAGATTGAATAAAGCCATTGTCATAAAACTTTCAATGATGATAGATCTTAGTCTAACGTGTGTGTATTGGGTTTTTACAGACGTGTATCAATCAGATATGATTATTTACGTCTGGGACCGACCTTTAAACGTCACCATCCGAAAGACGTGACTCAGTTTCGAACCTGCGTCCTCGGCTGAATCAGTTTGTAACTTCCACTTTTTAGCTGGATTACAGGCGCACGCCACAACGCTTAGTTGTGGCGTGCGCCAAGAAAGCGAAGAAGCCAGTAAAGAAAACGACTGAGAAGAAAGAGAAGAAGAAGTTCTAACTTAGAACTGCGTGACTTTTCAAAGACTCAAAATTATCGTGACGTCATCCAGGCGCCATTTTGTGAAAATCAACTTATGATCATATCTTCAAAACGGAAAGTAATTTTTCATTCATATTTATCATGAATAAAATCAATATCCGTCCGGTCAATTTCAGGTCAAAAAATGTGCGCAAAAATGCGCGTACGCTTTTGTCCGCGCGTTTACGCGCGCAATTTTTTTTAAAATGCTCCAAATCATCCCAACTTTTTTTTACATACGTTTCAGGCCATATGGAGCACTTGATAAAAAAATTACCCACACGCGCATGCGCGCGCGTTTTCGCGCGTACTGGCATTTTGAAACATAGAATCGCCGATTTTTTTCTGTCATCATATTTGGTACATTTTTCCAAGCATTTTGATTATTTGTTCACCTTTTATTAACGCAATGAGCGTCCGTCAAAGTTGACAGCACGCGCGGATTTGCGTTTTCTTTATCCACAATACATGGGCAAAAACATGCCTATATAAAATTAATTGTAACTCTTTAGAATAGATAGAAACTCCTAATATTTTTTCATATTTGGATAAATTATGAGTCGGAGATATGATTTCATGTCTCATTTGACCCTCAATTAAGTCATAATGTCATCATAATGGCCTCCAAACTCAAAATTTCAATTTGCATATTATGACGTAATTATATTCATGGAAAATTTAGTGTAGCGAAATCTCCGTTGTTTTAGCTTAGTTTTTGCTGAGCTTCGAATATGTTGTAGCTGAGACCATAAGCTATCACAATTTTGCTTTTTATTCTTCGATCAGATGCCGGGATTATGCTCATATTGCACTTCCAAAGTAGCATTTGAGCATTCGATTTCCCGTTTACGTGTAATTTCTATGGGAAATGTTTTGGTAAATCGGTAACGCACTTGACTTCCAGCCTCGAGATCCCTGGTTCGAGTCCGGGTGTCTCCAAAAAAAAAATTTCTTCACTTTTTTTTTCTTTTTGTCCTTTCACTGTACCATCTCCTTTGATTATTAAGACATGTAGATTCGCAAATAATGTATAAAACAACCCTATTTACTTTATTAATACCCTATTTTCACTTAATCTATTACTTTTTGCGTGCAATCCCTATTCGAGATGACTTTTTCTCAAATCTGGATTCTACATTCTTGTCTTTTGAGCAATATCGCCGGTATTTCTGCTTGGATTTTGTTGATTTTTAGTATGTTGAGACAAGTTTCCACAAGATTTATGTAGACTATCTAACATTATCATGACGTTATCATAGTCAAAAATTCAATCATAGGTAACATGTCAATTATCATATATAACAATCCTCAATCGAATACCTGAAGAGGGCGCTATACCACTTTTAATCATGGTCATCTGGATGGCATTGTTCTCAATTGCATTTCTCTCTTGCTCTTTTTTCTTTCTCCTCTCATGTTCTGCCCCTCTCCTTTTTTGGTCTGTCTCTGCATCTATCTATCTATCCATTTTTCGATCAGATTCCGGGATCATGCTCATATTTCACTTGCAAAGTAAGATTTCAGAATTCCATTTCCCGTTTACATGTAATCGCTAAGGGAGATGTTTTGGTATATCGGTATACGCACTTGACTTCCATCCTCGAGATCCATGGTTCGAGTCCGGGTGTCTCCAAAAATATTTGTCTTCATTTTTTTTTTGGACCTTTCACTGTACTATCTCCTTTGAGTATTAAAACACGTAGAATCGCAAATAATGTAATAAATAACCCTATTTTCTTTATTATTACCCTATTTTCACTTAATCCATTATCATATATAACAATCCTCAATCGGAAACCTGAAGGGGGCGCTATACCACTTTCAATCATGGTCATCTGGAAGGCATTGTTCTTAATTGCATCTCTCTCTCTCCTCTCTCTTGCTCTTTTACTTCTCCTCTCATGTTCTGCCCCTCTCCTTTTTTGGTCTGTCTCTGCATCTATCTATCTCTCTTCTCTTTCACCCTCTCCCTCTCTCTCTCTCTCTTGCCTTGCGTCCCTCTTATTCTCTTGGTCTGTTTCCCTCTGCCCTACAGTTGAAACTTGACTCATGGATAGACCATAATGGGAGTAGTAAACGAAATATGAAATCGTAAAAATGCGTTCTTTATTATGTTACACATGAGCATACGTATCACCTAATTCGTCAAAGTGACGAATTAAAGTCTAGTTTATTATTAGGTGGTCTGTTATCAACAGACCACCTATTGATTTCGTCAGAATTTTCTTTATTTATTTTTATTTCTTCCCGTTTTTTGTGCCCCGGATAACTCAAGTTTGGTTTAGTTAATTTCATTACAATTCGGCACAATTATAGGTCATTGTAATGAGACGTGACAGGAACATTTTCAAGGTCATTAGGTTATCGTGACATCATCCAGGCGCCATTTTGTGAAATCACGTTATCCATCATATCTTCATGATGCATAAGCAAAGGTCATTCATATTCATATCACATATACTTTAGGTCAAGGGTCAACAGGTCATGTCATCAAAGGTCACATAAAGGTCATGACGCGCGCGTACGTGTGCGTCAAAATTTTAAGAAGCTCAAAATCATTTAACTATTAAAGGAGAGTACGAATCAGGTCATTTTAAGCATTTCAAAATTTTCCGTCCGTACGTGTCCCCTCGCGCGTTGCGCGCGCTCATAGCGCGCGAAAAAGATCAAATTCAATTTGTTTACATGATTTAGATTCCTCTTACCGTAAATGACAATTTACATTAATTTCAGTCACCCTTGATCTTTCATAAGGCCGTGAGCGTGCGTCAAAGATCAAAATCCGCGCGTACTGCTATGGGCAATATAATGCAAATTTGATCAAAAACATGCCATTTTAAAAATCGAAATAGCTCTTCAGATAGTCCATTGACCCCCAATTTTTATATCATGGTTGGAGAAAGCATGAGTTGGAGATATGATTTCATACCACCCTGACTCGTACAAAGTGAAATAAAGTCATAATATTGGTATCTAAACTCAAACAAATGTATTTTGTTGATGACGTCATTTTTGTTTTTGTTTATTTGAGATTATCTCACTTATCAGTGATCAATTTTCTCCCAGATTTTGATATGTTGTAGCTGAGATAATTTTCTATGAGAAATAGCCATTCATTTTTCATTTTGATGACGTCATCATAGTTAAATATTCCATTAAAGGCGACAATGCATAATTTGTCATATTTGCGTGTTATGTCTATGGGAGGTCACTTTTTTCAAAACATGAATCTGCCTGACAACTGTTTTGACCTGTGTCTCGGTGGTTATTCAAAACAGTTTTCAACCAAATCTTAGTATGTTGTAGCTGAGACTATATGCTATCTAAATATTCCCTCATTTTTTCAATCAGATGTCAGAATCATGCTCATACTCATCATCGTCATCATCATCAATATCATCATTATCATCATCATCATCAATGTCACCATCATCATCATCATCATGGTCTGAAGATGATGATCATCAACATCACCATGATCATGATCATTATCATCATCATCATCATCATGGTCTGAAGATGATGATCATCAACATCACCATGATCATGATCATTATCATCATCATCATTAACATTATCGTTTTTATCATCATATAACATTTTCATTATCATGATCATCATCACCTTTACTATCATGATCATCATCATGTTCATCATGATCATCATTGTTTACATGTCTATATAACTTCTCCCATTCTCAAATCTATCATAAGACTTAGACAGACCACCTTATTCGTCTTCGTGACGAATTAAATTTCTAGTTTATTATTATTCTTCCTCGAATTTGTTCGCAGGATATCTCAAGACTGAATAAAGCCATTGTCATGAATCTTTCAATGATGATAGATCTTAGTCTAACTTAGAACTGCGTGATTTTTCAAAGACTCAAAGTCATCGTGACGTCATTCAGGCGCCATTTTGTAAAAATCAACTTATGATCATATCTTCATAACGGAAAGTAATTTTACATTCATATTTATCAAGATTAAGATCAATATCCGTCGGGTTAATTTGAGTTCAATAAATGCGCGCAAAAATGCGCGTACGCGTAGGCGCGCGCGTTAATGCGCGCGTAAAATTTGAAATTGCTCAAAATCGTCTTAAATTTTTTTTACATACGTTTCAGGCCATTATAAGCATTTCATAAAAAATCACGCAAAACACGCATTTTTGCACGTTTTCGTTCGTCACGGCCGAACGAAAAATAATTTCTCCGCAAAAGCTTTTGACCGAATATTCCTCATATTTTTCCGGAAAATTTGATACCATGTTTAGCTCTTTATCACTATTAAAAACGGAATGAGCGTCTGTTCAAGATAACCGTCCGTACGCGCGATTTTTGTAATACATTGCATATATGGGCAAAAACATGCCTATGAAAAGTCCATTGGGATGAATAGGGATTGCCAATTTTTTTTTCATATTTAGATAGAGTATGAGTCGGAGGTATGATTTCATATCTCATTTGGCCATTAAGTACATCTTAACGTCATCATAATGGCCTTGGAAGTCAAAAATACAAAGTTGCATATTATGACGTCATTGTATTTATGGAAAATGTAGTGTATTTCTCTCAATATTCATCGATTCTCTTTGAAATGTCGATATGTTGTAGATAAGGCAATTCTCTACAAGATCACTTTTCACTAAGTTTCATTTTAATGAGGTCATCATAGTACAAAATTCAATTAAAGGCCACATGTCAGAATTTTCGTCATTTGCGTGTAATGTCTATGGAAGGTGAATTTCGTTCACATCATGAATCTACATGGCATTCATCTATGAGCACTATCTATCTTATGTGTCCTCTGTTTTCTCCCAAATTGGGGTATGTTATAGCTGAGACCATGGGCTATAAAAAAGGGTTACTTTGTTTTTTGATCAGATGTTGGGATCATGTTAAAATTTTCGATCGAAAGTTGAAATTGCAAATTTTGAAGGAATCATTAGGTGATACGTAACGAAGTCAACGTATCACCTTTTGATTTCGTCAAGATTGTTATTTATTAGGTGATACGTAACGAAGTCTACGTATCACCTTTTGATTTCGTCAAGATTTTTATTAGGTGATACGTAACGAAGTCTACGTATCACCTATTGATTTCGTCAAGATTGTTATTTATTATTATTATTAGGTGATACGTACGTAGACGTATCACCTTTTGATTTCGTCAAGATTTTTATTATTATTTATTTATTTATTTATTATTATTCTTCCTCGAATTTGTTCGCAGGATATCTCAAGACTGAATAAAGCCATTATCATGAAACTTGCCATGATGATAGATCTTAGTCTAACTTAGAACTGCGTGACTTTTCAAAGACTCAAAGTCATTATGACGTCATCTAGGCGCCATTTTGTGAAAATCAACTTATGATCATATCTTCATAACAGAAAGTAATTTTTCATTCATATTTATCATGAATAAGATCAATATCCGTCCGGTCAATTTCAGGTCAAAAAACGTGCACAAATGCGCGCGTGCGCGCTCGTCCGCGCGTTTACGCGCGCGCAAAAATTTAAAATGCTCTTAATCATCCCAAATTTTTTTTGCATACGTTTCAGGCCATATAGAGCATTTGATAAAAAATAGCGCTCACGCGCATGCGCGCGCATTTTTTGCGCGTACTAGCATTTTGCAACATAGAATCGCCGAATTTTCTCTATCATCATATTTGGCACATTTTTCCAAGCATTTTGATTACTTGTTCATCTTTTAATAACGCAATGAGTGTCCGTCAAAGTTGACAGCGCGCGCGGACCTGCGTTATCTTTATCCACAATACATGAGCAAAAACATGCCTATACAAAATTCTTTGTAACTCTTCAGAATAGATATGAACTTTCAATATTATTTCATATTTAGATAGATTATGAGTTGGAAATATGATTTCATGTCTCATTTGACCCTCAATTAACTCATGACGTCATCATAATGGCCTCTAAACTCAAAAATTTAATTTGCATATTATGACGTCAGCATATTTTTGGAAAATTGATTGTATCTCTGTAAAATGTGATCAATTTTCTTTTAAATTTTGATATGTTCTAGCTGAGACAATTCGCTACAAATAAGTGTCCACAATTTTTCATTTTGACAAAAGCATCAAGGGGTATTTTTGCGATTAAAGGAGGCATGTCAATTTTTCGCATTTTGCGTGTATTCTCTATGGGACATGACTTTTTCTCAAAACTGGATTCTACATTCCTGTCTTTCGCGAGCAAAATCTCCGTTGTTTTAGCTTCGTTTTCGCTGAGCTTCGGATATGTTGTAGCTGAGACAATGAGCTATCACAAGTGTGCCCTTCATTTTTCGATTAGATGCCGGGATCATGCTCATATTTCACTTGCAAAGTAGGATTTCAGAATTCCATTTCCCGTTTACGTGTAATCGCTATGGGAGATATTTTGGTATATCGGTAACGCACTTGACTTCCAACCTCGAGATCCCTGGTTCGAGTCCGGGTGTCTCCAACAATTTTTTTCTTCACTTTTTTTTTCCTTTTGACCTTCACTGTACCATCTCCTTTGATTATTTTAACACGTAGATCCGCAAATAATGTAATAAACTATTTACTTTATTATTACCCTATTTTCACTTAAACCATTACTTTTTGCGTGTAATCCCTATAGGAGATGACTTTTCCTCAAATCTGGATTCTACATTTCTGTCTTTTGCGAGCAATATCGCCGTTATTCCTGCTTGAATTTTGTTGATTTTTGAGGATGTTGTAGCTGAGGCTATATGCTATCTAAATCACTCCTCATTTTTTTCAATAAGATATCAGGATCACGCTCATGATCATGATAATCTTCATTATCATAATGATCATCATTATCATAATGATGATAATCATTTATCAATTACATTTTCATTTCTTTAAATAAGATAAAATCGTCAAAATGTGTTCTTCATGATGTAAATTAGAGTCAAAGGTGTAACCGGTTACTGCATAGAGTCAATGGTCATAAATTGTTACAATCTATCTTCCCTAGATCCATAATGATCAAGGGATCGACACAATTTAAACTTGACATATGGATAGATCATAATGGGAAAAGTATTTTATAAAATAATATGATGTCGTGTATTAAATGCATTCTTTGTTATGTAAACCAATATCATACGTATCACCTAATTCGTCTAAGTGACGAATTAAAGTCTAGTTATTATTTATTATTATTCTTCCTCGAATTTGTTCGCAGGATATCTCAAGACTGAATAAAGCCATTGTTATGAATCTTTCAATGATGATAGATCTTAGTCTAACTTAGAACTGCATGACTTTTCAAAGACTCAAAATTATCGTGACGTCATCCAGGCGCCATTTTGTGAAAATCAACTAATGATCATATCTTCATAACGGAAAGTAATTTTACATTCATATTTATCAAGATTAAGATCAATATCCGTCGGGTCAATTTGAGGTCAATAAATGCGCGCAAAAATGCGCGTACGCGTAGGCGCGCGCGTTAATGCGCGCGTAAAATTTCAAATTGCTCAAAATCGTCTTAAATTTTTTTTGCATACGTTTCAGGCCATTATAAGCATTTCATAAAAAATCACGCAAAACACGCATTTTTGCACGTTTTCGTTCGTCACGGCCGAACGAAAAATAATTTCTCCGCAAAAGCTTTTGACCGAATATTCCTCATATTTTTCCGGAAAATTTGATACCATGTTTAGCTCTTTATCACTATTAAAAACGGAATGAGCGTCCGTTCAAGATAACCGTCCGTACGCGCGATTTTTGTAATACATTGCATATATGGGCAAAAACATGCCTATGAAAAGTCCATTGGGATGAATAGGGATTGCCAATTTTTTTTTCATATTTAGATAGAGTATGAGTCGGAGGTATGATTTCATATCTCATTTGGCCATTAAGTACATCTTTACGTCATCATAATGGCCTTGGAAGTCAAAAATACAAAATTGCATATTATGACGTCATTGTATTTATGGAAAATGTAGTGTATTTCTCTCAATATTCATCGATTCTCTTTGAAATGTCGATATGTTGTAGATAAGGCAATTCTCTACAAGATCACTTTTCACTAAGTTTCATTTTAATGAGGTCATCATAGTACAAAATTCAGTTAAAGGCCACATGTCAGAATTTTCGTCATTTGCGTGTTATGTCTATGGAAGGTGAATTTCGTTCACATCATGAATCTACATGGCATTCATCTATGAGCACTGTCTATCTTATGTGTGCTCTGTTTTCTCCCAAGTTGGGGTATGTTATAGCTGAGACCATGGGCTATAAAAAAGGGTGACTTTGTTTTTTAATCAGATGTTGGGATCATGTTAAAATTTTCGATCGAAAGTTGAAATTGCAAATTTTGAAGGAATCATTAGGTGATACGTAACGAAGTCAACGTATCACCTTTTGATTTCGTCAAGATTTTTATTAGGTGATACGTAACGAAGTCTACGTATCACCTATTGATTTCGTCAAGATTGTTATTTATTAGGTGATACGTAACGAAGTCTACGTATCACCTTTTGATTTCGTCAAGATTTTTCTTTATTATTATTATTAGGTGATACGTAACGAAGTCTACGTATCACCTTTTGATTTCGTCAAGATTTTTATTATTATTTATTTATTTATTTATTATTATTCTTCCTCGAATTTGTTCGCAGGATATCTCAAGACTGAATGAAGCCATTGTTATGAATCTTTCAATGATGATAGATCTTAGTCTAACTTAGAACTGCGTGACTTTTCAAAGACTCAAAATCATCGTGACGTCATCCAGGCGCCATTTTGTGAAAATCAACTAATGATCATATCTTCATAACGAATAGTAATTTTTCATTCATATTTATCATGATTAAGATCAATATCCGTCCGGTCAATTTCAAGTCAATAAACGTCCGTAAATGCGCGCGTGCGCGCTCGTCCGCGCGTTTACGCGCGCGCAAAAAATTAAAATGCTCTAAATCATCCCAAATTTTTTTTGCATACGTTTCAGGCCATATGGAGCATTTGATAAAAAAATTACGCACACGCGCATGCGCGCGCGTTTTCGCGCGTACTGGCATTTTGCAACATAGAATTGCCGATTTTTTCTGTCATCATATTTGGTACATTTTTCCAAGCATTTTGATAATTTGTTCACCTTTTAATAACGCAATGAGCGTCCGTCAAAGTTGACAGCACGCGCGGATTTGCGTTATCTTTATCCACAATACATGGGCAAAAACATGCCTATATAAAATTCATTGTAACTCTTTAGAATAGATAAAAACTCCTAATATTTTTTCATATTTGGATAGATGATGAGTTGGAGATATGATTTCATGTCTCATTTTATCCTCAATTAACTCATGACGGCATCATAATGGCCTCCAAACTCAAAATTTCAATTTGCATATTATGACGTCAGCATATTTTTGGAAAATTGATTGTATCTCTGTAAATATGGATCAAATTTCTTTCAAATTTTGATATGTTCTAGCTGAGACAATTTTCTACAAATGTAGTATTCACAATTTTTATTTTTGACAAAAGTATCATGGTGTATTTTTGCAATTAAAGGAGGCATGTCAATTTTTCGCATTTTGCGTGTATTCTCTATGGGACATGACTTTTTCTCAAAACTGGATTCTACACTCCTGTCTTTCGCGAGCAAAATCTCCGTTGTTTTAGCTTCGTTTTCGCTGAGCTTCGAATATGTTGTAGCTGAGACAATGAGCTATCAAAAGTGTGTCCTTTATTTTTCGATTAGATGCCGGGATCATGCTCATATTTCACTTGCAAAGTAGGATTTCTGAATTCCATTTCCCGTTTACGTGTAATCGCTATGGGAGATGTTTTGGTATATCGGTAACGCACTTGACTTCCAACCTCGAGATCCCTGGTTCGAGTCCGGGTGTCTCCAACACTTTTTTTTTCTCACTTTTTTTTCCTTTTGACCTTCACTGTACCATCTCCTTTGATTATTTAAACACGTAGATTCGCAAATATCGTCATAAATAACCCTTTTTACTTTATTATTACCCTATTTTCACTTAATCCATTACTTTTTGCGTGTAATCCCTATAGGAGATGACTTTTTCTTAAAATCTGGAGTCTACATTCCTGTCTTTTGCGAGCAATATCGCCGTTATTTCGGCTTGGATTTCGTTGATTTTTGAGTATGTTGTAGCTGAGACTATATGCTATCTAAATCAACCCTCATTTTTTCAATAAGATGTCATGATCGCGCTCATGATCATGATCATGATCATCATGATCATCATTATCATAATGATGATAATCATTTATCAGTTACATTTTCATTTCTTTGAATAAGATAAAAATCGTCAAAAGGTGTTCTTCATGATGTAAATTAGAGTCAAATGTGTAACTGGTTACTGCACAGGGTCAAAGGTCATATATTGTTTCAGTCTATCTTCCCTAGATCCATGATGATCAAGGAGACACAATTTAATCTTGACATATGACTAGATCATAATGGGAGAAGCATATGAATTGGAGAAGCATTTTACAAAATAATATATCGTGTAATGCATTATTCGTTATGTAGACCATTATCATACGTATCACCTAATTCGTCTAAGTGACGAATTAAAGTCTAGTTTATTTTTATTATTCTTCCTCGAATTTGTTCGCAAGATATCTCAAGACTGAATAAAGCCATTATCATGAAACTTGCCATGATGATAGATCTTAGTCTAACTTAGAACTGCGTGACTTTTTGGAGAGTCAAAAAGATCGTGACGTCATCCAGGCGCCATTTTGTGAAAATCAACTAATGATCATATCTTCATAACGGAAAAGTATTTCTCATTCATAATTATCACGATTAAGATAAATATCCGTCCGGTCAAGTTGAGGTCAATAAAAGTGCGCAAATGCGCGCGTGCGCGTTCGTCCGCGCGTTTACGCGCGCGCAAAAATTTAAAATGCTCCAAATCATCCCAATTTTTTTTTGCATACGTTTCAGGCATTATGGAGCATTTGATAAAAAAATTACGCACACGCGCATGCGCGCGCGTTTTCGCGCGTACTGGCATTTTGCAACATAGAATCGCCGATTTTTTTCTGTCATCATATTCGGTACATTTTTCCAAGCATTTTGATAATTTGTTCACCTTTTATTAACGCAATGAGCGTCCGTCAAAGTTGACAGCACGCGCGGATTTGCGTTATCTTTATCCACAATACATGGGCAAAAACATGCCTATATAAAATTCATTGTAACTCTTTAGAATAGATAGAAACTCCTAATATTTTTTCATATTTATATAGATTATGAGTCGGAGATATGATTTCATGTCTCATTTTATCCTCAATTAACTCATGACGTCATCATAATGGCCTCCAAACTCAAAATTTTAATTTGCATATTATGACGTCAGCATATTTTTGGAAAATTGATTGTATCTCGGTAAATATGGATCAATTTTCTTTTTAATTATGATATGTTCTAGCTGAGACAATTTTCTACAAATGTAGTATTCACAATTTTTATTTTTGACAAAAGTATCATGGTGTATTTTTGCGATTAAATGAGGCATGTCAATTTTTCGCATTTTGCGTGTATTCTCTATGGGACATGACTTTTTCTCAAAACTGGATTCTACACTCCTGTCTTTCGCGAGCAAAATCTCCGTTGTTTTAGCTTTGTTTTCGCTGAGCTTTGGATATGTTGTAGCTGAGACAATGAGCTATCAAAAGTGTTCCCTTTATTTTTCGATTAGATGCCAGAATTATGCTCATATTTCACTTGCAAAGTAGGATTTCTGAATTCCATTTCCCGTTTACGTTTAATCGCTATGGGAGATGTTTTGGTATATCGGTAACGCACTTGACTTCCAACCTCGAGATCCCTGGTTCGAGTCCGGGTGTCTCCAACACTTTTTTTTTCTCACTTTTTTTTCCTTTTGACCTTCACTGTACCATCTCCTTTGATTATTTAAACACGTAGATTCGCAAATAATGTCATAAATAACGCTTTTTACTTTATTATTACCCTATTTTTACTTAATCCATTACTTTTTGCGTGTAATCCCTATGGGAGATGACTTTTTCTAAAATCTGGAGTCTACATTCCTGTCTTTTGCGAGCAATATCGCCGTTATTTCGGCTTGGATTTTGTTGATTTTTGAGTATGTTGTAGCTGAGACTATATGCTATCTAAATCAACCCTCATTTTTTCAATAAGATGTCATGATCGCGCTCATGATCATGATCATGATCATCATGATCATCATTATCATAATGATGATAATCATTTATCAGTTACATTTTCATTTCTTTGAATAAGATAAAAATCGTCTAAAGGTGTTCTTCATGATGTAAATTAGAGTCAAATGTGTAACTGGTTACTGCACAGGGTCAAAGGTCATATATTGTTTCAGTCTATCTTCCCTAGATCCATGATGATCAAGGAGACACAATTTAATCTTGACATATGACTAGATCATAATGGGAGAAGCATATGAATTGGAGAAGCATTTTACAAAATAATATATCGTGTAATGCATTATTCGTTATGTAGACCATTATCATACGTATCACCTAAATCGTCTAAGTGACGAATTAAAGTCTAGTTTATTTATTATTATTATTTATTCTTCCTCGAATTTGTTCGCAGGATATCTCAAGACTGAATGAAGCCATTGTTATGAATCTTTCAATGATGATAGATCTTAGTCTAACTTAGAACTGCGTGACTTTTAAAAGACTCAAAATTATCGTGACGTCATCCAGGCGCCATTTTGTGAAAATCAACTTTTAATCATATCTTCATAACGGAAAGGAATTTTTCATTCATATTTATCATGATTAAGATCAATATCCGTCCGGTCAATTTCAGATCAGTAAACGTGCGCAAATGCGCGCGTGCGCGTTTGTCCGCGCGTTTATGCGCGCTCAAAAATTTAAAATGCTCTAAATCTTCCCAAATTTTTTTTGCATACGTTTCAGGCCATATTGAGCATTTGACAAAAAATCGCGCTCACGCGCATGCGCGCGCGTTTTTTGCGCGTACTAGCATTTTGCAACATAGAATCGCCGTATTTTCTCTATCATCATATTTGGCACATTTTTCCAAGGCTTTTGATAACTTGTTCATCTTTTAATAACGCAATGAGCGTCCGTCAAAGTTGACAGCGCGCGCGGACCTGCGTTATCTTTATCCACAATACATGGGCAAAAACATGCCTATACAAAATTCATTGTAACTCTTTAGAATAGATAGGAACTCCCAATATTCTTTCATATTTGGATCGATTATGAGTTGGAGATATGATTTCATGTCTCATTTGACCCTTAAGTAACTCATGACGTCATCATAATGGCCTCCAAACTCAAAATTTTAATTTGCATATTATGACGTCAGCATATTTTTGGAAAATTGATTGTATCTCAATAGATATTTATTGTTTTTCTTCCATATTTTAATAAGTTCTAGCTGAGACAATTCCCTACAAATAAACGACCACAATTTTTTATTTTGACAAAGGCATCGTGGCGTATTTTTGCAATTAAAGGAGGCATGTCGATTTTTCACATTTTGCGT
This sequence comes from Strongylocentrotus purpuratus, assembly GCF_000002235.5. Classification (NCBI taxonomy): domain Eukaryota; kingdom Metazoa; phylum Echinodermata; class Echinoidea; order Camarodonta; family Strongylocentrotidae; genus Strongylocentrotus; species Strongylocentrotus purpuratus. Next base: position 20,787,834 of record NW_022145606.1, read on the forward strand.
GTATTCTCTATGGGACATGAATTTTTCTCAAAACTGGATTCTACACTCCTGTCTTTTGCGAGCAAAATCTCCGTTGTTTTAGCTTTGTTTTCGCTGAGCTTCGAATATGTTTTAGCTGAGACAATAAGCTATCACAAATGTGCCTTTTATTTTTCGATCAGATTCCGGGATTATGCTCATATTTCACTTGCAAAGTGGGATTTGAGAATCCCTTTTTCCGTTTACGTGTAATCGCTTTTGGTATATCGTTAACGCATTTGCCTTCTATCTTCGAGGTCCCTGGTTCGAGTCCGGGCGTCTCCAATTATTGTTTTTCTTTACTTTGTTTTCATCTTTTTGACCTGTCACAGTACCATCTCCTTTGATTATTAAAACACGTAGATCTGCAAATAATGTAATAAACTATTTGCTTTATTATTACCCTATTTTCACTTAAACGATTACTTTTTGTGTGTAATCCCTATGGGAGATGACTTTTCCTCAAATCTGGATTCTACATTTTTGTCTTTTGCGAGCAATATCGCCGTTATTCCTGTTTGGATTTTGTTGATTTTTTAGGATGTTGTACCTGAGGCTATATGCTATCTAAATCACTCCTCATGTTTTCAATAAGACATCAGGATCACGCTCATGATCATGATCATGATCATCTACATTATCATCATGATCATCATTATCATAATGATGATAATCATTTATCAATTACATTTTCATTTCTTTGAATAAGATAAAAATCGTCAAAATGTGTTTTTCATGATGTAAATTAGAGTCAAAGGTGTAACCGGTTACTGCATAGAATCAATGATTATAAATTGTTACAATCTATCTTCCCTAGATCCATAATGATCAAGGGATCGACACAATTTAAACTTGACATATGGATAGATCATAATGGGAAAAGTATTTTATAAAATAATATGATATCGTGTATTAAATGCATTCTTCGTTATGTAAACCAATATCATACGTATCACCTAATTCGTCTAAGTGACGAATTAAAGTCTAGTTATTATTATTATTGTATGTTGTGAATTGGTGTTGCACAGCACATTATGAATGGTGTATGATCAGAAATGTGTGCAGGTTCCTTTCTTTAAATTCTACCCATTTCCAATATCTGTTGTTTATTATATGGCTTACATCTGACATTACTTTCTAATTCCAGAATGATGGTCGACTCCTCGTAGAGGACTGTCAGCTATCTACCGAGATGACCGAGAAGTTGTGGTCCTGTATCAGATCCTTCACCTCAATGAACCATCTCACCATCACAGACTCCTCTACCATTTTCCCTTCATCTCCTTCTGAGCTTCCATCCGTCACAATGCTGTTAGCCAAAAGAATGACGTCACAAAGCTATGAAGATCTGCTCGCATCACTTCCTGGATTGGGACATATCGATATCACTATTGATGATGCAGAGAGAGACATACCTCAAATCACGGCTGGTCTTCGTCGGACGGGAGGACAGAAGCTCACACGCATCAACCTTACAGCATCGTCATCATTCCCATCAGCGAAGGAGAGTGTATTGAAAGAGACGATGAGAGGACTGGGTCTTCTGATCAGAGAACGAACCAAGAACCTGCAGTGGCTAGAATTGAACCGGGTGAAGTGCACAGATGAGGAGGACTTGGTTTATATCATCAAGTGCTGTAGACATGTGAATACAATGTCAGCTGTGTGGTAGGTTCTCTTCAAATCTTGCCGTATAAAATAGATTATAATCCTACTGTCTGATGATTCTACTCAGTTACTTTGCAGTGGTAAAGCATAATGATACGAAAGCGTGAAGAGATGCAAGGTTTTAAACGTGGGTGTAACTTCCGAGTTTTTTTAACTGAAGGTTAGGATGGGTTTTTTTTTATTATCGCTCCTAATTGTTTTGTTAGAATTTCCAATGAAAATTCGCAATGAATAGAATTCGAATACCTGTATTGAAAATCCCAAATTAAATATGCAGTTGAATGTAGGCGTATGTCTATGCAATATGCATAACGTAAGTCTATTTTGACCTTAACCAAAATCATATCCTGATAAAATTAGTTATCATTATCAAAATGTCGGGATGTATGTGCTTTTTGTTAAAGCAGAATGGCGAAGATTTTAATTAACCTCTAACAGTTAGGAATTTAAGCTATTTGTATGATGTATCACTGAATAAAATGAATTTAAAAGTTTCGTGCTCTGCAATGAACCGTTAAAGGCAAACTGTCGTTTTTAATTATTCTACATCGTTTTTCGGATGCATATATCGTCTATTAAGAACATTAAGTTCCATGATGTGTTAGGTATGCGCCCTCCCCCCTCCCCCCTCCCCCCTCCCCCAGTCAGCAGAGTCAGCTTTTACTCATCTTCGACTCAGAATTTGGGATGTTTAAAAGCTTAATCAATACCAAGCTAGAGGATATGACTACGTTTTCCGGTGTTTTCCCCCTGGAGGGTGTTTCATCAAATAAAAATTAATTTCGATTAAAAAAAAATATATATATAAACAGAATTGTTAAGGCCGGACCACTTTTGGCTTAACACTGATGCTCGTGAGCTGTTTCATGGAATCAAATTTAAACTAGAATAGATATTGATAATATTTAGGTCAAATGTAAAGCGCTAGCGGCTCTGTAATCAAGGCTAGTCGAATTTGGGTCAAACAACCACAACATTGCGTCGCTAAGCTACTGCAATAGAGGTCCTCAAAAAGTAAGTACATTCCGTTTTTCCTCAAATATGTTCATTCTGTTGATAACAAAACATGTTACTTTGGTAGAAGGAAAGTGTTCCTCTCATTTTTAATCGAACGATATTTGAAATAAATATCAACTATTAATACTAGGATTTCCGACCTAGGGGTCTAGATTTCTAAGTTCATGTTAAACTTAAGTTTAACTGGAACTTTGTTGGTGAATGCTAGTATAAGTTATTAATTTAAATGGACGAATTGCACCGGTTCATGCATTTCCGTCCCGTTCATATAAAATCATGCATGTCCAAATCTACTTGTCTAACGCCGTTGAATATCTGGCTTTGACAGGTCCAAATTCACTAAAAAATATAGTTTATTCTTGCATTTGATTAAAAAATAAGTCCACCACGGCTTTAGATTCATCGCGTTGAATGATCGCCGATAAGTTTAGTGCTTGTTTATCTAATCGTAGATTTAGGCTTAGTTAGATTCCAAATCTACTTTGTTATGTGCTGGTAGCCCTTGTTTCTTGTTGATCGACGGGATCGTTGTTTTCTATAACGTTGACATTTATGAAAGAAAATTGGACTTGTCTCCACAGTGTCAGACCCGAGACCAAGTTAGATCTCCATTAAGATCTAAGTTAATGTAGATTAAGTATACAGAACAGATGATGATACGAGATATATTCTAGGGTATGCCTACTCTCTACACTGCACTCTTTGTGCAGGATTTTTAGATAAGTTAGAAGTTGAAGTTAGTCCTATATCTTGAATACTTGTATATTTGTGAGATTTAAATTAACAGGAGTTAGATCTAGTCTATATTTAACAGTAACAAATTCAATTTTAGACTAGATGTAGAATGTTATGTAGTAGGCCTAGGCTCATGTATCAAGTTTTATTTTTATTTTTTTCTTCATTTCATTTTTGTTTCAGAGATGGAGTGGACCTGGACTATAAGTCATATCGACGAAATATACCTCTAGTCTAAAACTTCACTCCCATCGTGTCTTCAACGTCTTGCCTCTTGGACTAACTTCTCATCCTGCCTCGGTCCCGAGGAAAGCGTTTGGATCTGCATAATAATATCCAGTTTTAAAAAAAAATTGCCGTTGATGTGATTTTCTAAGCAAATTTTGAACACCGACATTAAAATAAGGGTGAGGTTTTTTTTAATATTCGTCTAGACCTACATAGATATAAACTACTTACTTGTAGTTGAGTTGATAGTCTTGATATTCATTTATGATAAAGGGTTTAAAATACCGGATATTAGATGCTACATGCACAATCACAAACTGAAAAGTCAGTTTTTTTATTTTAAGAGGAAGCCAACCATGACAGGTCAAAAACATAGATAAATTACTAGACCAGCCAGATTTTCATTTATCCTGTGCATAGAATAGGCCTATATGGCAGCAATTACATTATAGAGATGTGATTTAACAAAATCAACAAGCATATGCATGATGTAAGCTGCTATCTTTTTGTTATATGCCATTTAAGGTATCTTTTTTCCTTCTATTTACCAGAGGGCATTTGTTATCAATCTTTGTACAATAGGGTTTGTTTCAAGATCAGAGTATCCACGATTAACTTATATTAGAATGTTGTAGTTTAATATTACAAATAAAAGCTCTAGTTCAAGATCAGGATTTTAAAGAAATGTTTGGTATCATAGTCAAAAGCAAGATAAGTCCAAAATGTGTATTAGAACAAAAGGTTCCACATTACACAGTCCACCTTGACATATAATGGGTTGGAGTAAAAACATTTGAATTACAATAAGAATCACTGATGACATTATACTTGTGTTTAGTTGACCACATTAAATTGTGTAAAGTGACAACTATTTTCCTGAGAAATATATTTGCTCTATTTATGGTAAATGTGTATCTCTGTTTTAAATCTTAGTTTGCAAATTAAAGAGCTGTGGCATCTACATGAACTGCAAAACTCATGGCATCTGGAATTTCATACCTAATGTATTGTATATCTATTCAAGTTGAAAAGATAAGCGTTATCAGTTATTATAATTGATCTTATTTGTATGTTTTGTGCCTGTCATCATTGCCATGCCCCTACATCAATTAATAAGAAAGAAAATTTAAAACAAGTAAGTACAGTTCTCATAGTCATTGTTAGAGGTCTAATTCCGATTACACAGTAAAAACGCTGCTTAAAAAAGTGATGTTCACTTACATTTGTACACTATCTTAAACAACAGTTGAACAAATTGTAAACAATGTTGCTCGAAACGAAAGTAATTTTGTTAACCATTCGCTGTTTAAAATTTAATGACTGCTATATTTACTATACGAGAGCTTTTAAACAGTGTTGTTTACATATGACGTCATGTGTCACGTGCCAGTACAGTCTGCGTTGGCTAAAAGCTTTATTTCACATCATGGCCGACCAAGCTACCGACGCGCTTCTAAGTGACTGGGGATTCAATGGCTTAATTGAAATCACTTTTCTATTAACCAATTTGAAGTTTTTAACTTATAGCGTAAGTTCACAGTTAAAATTGTCAGTATCTGTACGCAAATGTCAGAATATAGGTAGACTTAAAATCGTCGCGTCATGCAGTGCATACTGATCGTGCACTCGGTTATAACGTGTGCTAAATTCCTTGCCATAGAGATTGCATGCATCGCTATTAAACAACCCCCACTGAACAACAGCTCCTTTTTAAACAACTTTCTTTAAACAACCCAGTTGGTGTAAACAACCCCCACTGAACAACAGCTCATTTTTTAAACAACCGTCTTTAAACAACACCGGTTGTTTAAATTGTGATTTTAAACAAGTTGTTCAAAATGTTGATCAACTAAGTGTTTAAACTTGAAACAACTCGAAATGCTTAACATTTTAAACAACTCTCAGATCAGGTCACCCGTTAATCCGAGGTTGTTTAAACTTTTAAACAACTTGTTCACAAAAAAATTAACTGTGTAGAGTATCGGAATTAGACCTCTAACAAGGACTATGAGAACTGTACTAACTTTTCTAAAATTTTCTTTCTTATTAATTGATGTAGGGGCATGGCAATGATGACATGCACAAAACATACAAATAGATCAATTATAATAGCAAAATGTTATCACCTACCAAAAACAAGAACGGTTTTTTCCAACAGAATGTTTACTTTCACTGGCCCAAAATATTGAAATGCCCTATCCGGCACATTAAAAGAAAAACCCTCATTACGTTGTTAAAACAATGCCCTCGAGCACTTTTGGTTGCAAACGTATCAAATTCAGTAGTTGCCCGTCTTTTCCCCCTAATTTGGCCAAACTTGCCATTTTTCAAACATAAAAGCTGTAACTTGTATATGATTTGTACCATATAATACTAATACAAAATGATTCCTCTATGTCCACCATTTCTTTCTCTCTCCCTTTTTTGTTTCTTTCTCTGTCTCCCTCTCTGTTTGTCTGTCTGTCGCTCTGTCTCTCTCTCTGTCTCTGTCTCTCTCTCTCTCTACACCCTCTGCCTTCTTCTTTTCGTTCTGTTTTGCCCCTTTTCTGTTTGTCACTCTTTCATTCACATTTCATCCTCATCTTGTCATTCTGCTAATGTTTCTTATTTGTTTTTTTGTTTCGTTAACTGTTTGTTTTTATTGTCTGTCATTTTTTAAATTTTTGTATTCTTTTTCTGAATTAAGTTATACATGTATACAATTTAATTATTATTATTATGCGAACCTACACCCAACAAGCATTACTTCCAAGTAGGTTCGTTTTTTCATTTCCTGTAACCAAATCATTTTGCATTACAATGACTAAAAAACAATGTCAAAGATATTTTAATGCTAATTTCTGTTTATATATCATTACGTTTATTATTGTCTGTCATTGTTTTATGTATATTCGCTCTGTATAGAGCGATATACTACTACTATTACTACTCCCCAATATGTTGCATAAAACATACACAAATGGTTATGAAAATATTCTGTTTTCTTCCAAACCCTTAAAATTATGAGATAATTATTTTGCCTTCTAAAAGTGCTTTCGTATCAATATTCTTAAAGAATATTCTTTATCCGTCCATTTATATATTTTCCAATCAAGGAAATTGACATGACCAGAAATACAAAAGCTGTAGATAGATTGAAAAATTACACTGTTATTAATTTTTCATAGTATAACATAACTTTCTATTCTAAATTTTAGATTGCAGAGTATGAATCCACTCCAACATTATGCTTCATATGGAACATCGGCCAGCCTACATAAACAAGCTCCCTTTCCCAGCTCCAAGCAATATGGACCATAATGCTGAACAGATCGTGGACTGGTTGCTTTCTCATTTAATTACGACTTCCAGTCAAACAGATTTTCAAATAACTCACCTGAAGATATTAAACGTGCTCCAGTCTGTGTACTAAAATTTGCCATCGAGTATGAGATTATTGGTTTAATAAGATTTCATCAGGTAATTTTTTAAAGGAAGTAACATTTTCAATGATACTTCCGAGCATTCTATTCTTTTAATGAGAATAGTAGAATCTTGCGGAAGAAAACAGAAAACAATTACAGTTAAAAGCTAAAAACTAAAGTCATTTAAGCATGATCTTTCGAAAAATATCTTGCTGAGTGTTGTTGCTGATCTAAAAAGCTATGCTTGTTTCATGATGGTTATTGTTTCTAAACTTATATTCCGTAGATAAATCCGTTCGTGGTGAGCAATCTTAAAATATCAAATTGGACATTTCAAAGATGCAAATTCATCTCAGCAGCATTGCACCAATGTGAGGGCTTATTTAGAACTCTTCCTAGATGTTCTGTTGGCATGACCTTGTGTTGATAATTACCTGTTGATGCCTCGATTGGATATTATTATCATGTGCCTAAGAACAGAATCAAAAGAAACAACTGAACAATGCTATTGGAGTGTAAACAGTCCTGCAGGAAATGATATATCAACTGGGATTAATATTGTCCTTTGAAAATGTTCAAAGCTGACAGAAAGAAAATTGATAATTAACTTCATATAGACAAACTGTTGCACCAAGAAAAACACATTTTCACCAACTGCATGACCTTACATGACAATAACATGTGTGTAACCCTTAAATTAACAACCATATGGGTAAGACCAATCCTTAACACAAATGTTACTCTTTTAATCTCCACCGATGTACCTCGACTAGACAGTGGCAGATACTAGCTGCAATAGTTTTAACAACTGGCTGTCACTTTAATAGCAGTACTTTCATTTGTGTCATTGACAATTTTCTTATTGTATCCCTTGAATTAATTTGCTATTGCTCATCATATACAACATGTAGATTTCAGTGCATTAAAGCAAAATACTAACTATTAGACTTTGAAGCTTCAAAAATATGTGTAAATTCTACTTTGTATTTGAGCAATGTACTGTTTGTCGTCTAAAATGAAAAAGAATGAATTGATGAAATTGGATGCTAACGCATGGTAGTTATTATGAAATGATGTGATTCAATGATGGTGTTTTTTTTTTAATGGGGAGTATCCAAATACCCTAGCAATGCTTTTGTAAGAAGCCAGTGTTTTTAATATTTTTTTAAACTTTATTCCTTTTTTCTTTTCTTCCCCCCCCCCTTTTTGTTGGGGAGAGTTGTAATGGGAGTGTGGTTGTGTGTTAATCGGGGGGGGGGGGGGGAGAAAGATAGTATATGAATTAAATAAATGGAATAAGGGCACACATGTAGGAATACATATGGTAATTTATGACCCCAAATTGGCCATTTATTTTGTACAGAATTCTTCATTTTCCGATGCGTGCCCAAATTTAATTTGACCGTCAAGCAAATCAATGCTGACCATTTCGGATTAATATTAGGTTTTTTTTTCCTTCCTTTAAAAAAAATTATTTTGTTTAAAAGGGTTACTCTCTCAGTATGAAACGTGTTTTCCTGATAGGCCCTGTACAAATTATAGGTCAAAACTACAAAGGAAATTGAATAAAGTTTAAATACATATTACCTATCATATCATAATTTTTGTTTTTCTTTTTTTGTCAAAACATAATATGAAGACAGACAAAATAGATATGTCAACAGGTAAAGCAATATATCAAACTTCCTTTTGAATCGATTAACATAAATTAAAGCGCAAAAGCTCAAATACTCGTTTGGTTTGTTGTTACTGAAAAAAAACGTCTCTGTGATAAAAAAAAAATGATAACATTTATCTTAAAATTGATTTCAAAGCTTATATCTTTTTTCTTTTTTTTTAGTTTGTTTTTCATTGTGAAACATGACCTAAAATCGAAATAAATTTAAGGCCCATAAAATTGATCTGAATAATTTTAATATTAATTTCAAGGCCTTATGACCCCCCCCCCCCCCCCCCCATATTTGCCCTTCCCTCTCCACATCCCGGAGTTCGTATTTTTTGTCGCTAAATAAACTAGGTGAGGCCTACAAAATTAAATCGTTCATGGGAAGAAAAAAAATCAGATCTATACATCCAAACATGTCAATACCAAGAGTATCATAATTTAACCCTAAAAAGGCCGGGCTATTTGAGTTCTCAGTACGGCCGGGAGGGCTATTTTTTTTCCCAAACAGGTTTGCCAATGCTAATATATCCGGTCATCTGATTGGCTGATATGTTACGTCATTAGCAATGACGTAACCGTTAGGGTGAGTGATAGGGTTATATAAATCATGCAGAATCACTTTTCATCAACCCATCGTTGGCTCAATCGGTAAGGACAGCGTGTTACTAATAGCACTTTGAAGTTGACTTGAGGGATCAAATCTCAGTTTATTCAGTTTTGTTTGCCTTTATAAATAGTGAGGCAAAGCAATAAATAATCAAAGTCTAATTGTTTGTGACCTCTTTCCAAGCTGCTAATGACGTAGAACATATCAGTCAATCAGAAGAACGGAAATATAAGAAATTGCAAACCTGTTTGGGAATTAAAAAAATCGCGGCCGGGGGGGGAGGGGGGCAATAGGGCCCCCCTTTAAGAATTCGGCCGTGAAACGGCCGATCTCCGCGAAAATTTGCACGCGTGACAAGTGAGGTGTATAGAATACTATGATAATTTCAATCTTTTTAGAAATTCGCTAATTTGCATATTCATGGTAATTTATACAAATAAGGTAATAAATCACATTTTTACCCATAAATCATATGTTATTCAGATTTAAGCATTCCTTTTCACTACATATATTTATTAGACCATGAGAAATAATAATACGGCAACAAATTTGGAAGAGCCAGCTAATTCCTTATGTTATCTCTTGTTTTGACAATTTCTTATGTATTTCATTGTTTTTGTTGTTTTATTTCATTGCTAACTACAATACAACTATTTTGACTCCCAAAACAACCACCTAAAATTTAAACAAGACCCAATAACCAATGTTTGATCTCTTTGTAGGAAAAAATGACATCCATATGTTTTGTACACAAATCACAAAAATGAGCGATTTTCGGGCTGACATGCAAAGGCAAAAGGTCAGGTGAGCTTGTAACTGTAGGTAGGTCCGATTTTCAAAAAAAATCTTCTAAAAGATGCGCAAGACTGGAAATAAAAAAGTCAGCGAGCGGCGGGGCGCCATCCATATGCGTTCTCGAACAATCAGGAAAACCGTGGAGGGGGGATAATAGCCCCCCGGTCTTATTAGGGTTAAGCATTCTGTCTCTATCTCTTTCTAATTACTCCGTTTTTTGTATGTCTTTCTACCATATGTACATGTATTCCTCTATATTTCTCTTTATACCCCCCCCCTTCTTTATCGCGCGCGCGCTCTCTCTATCTCTCTCTCTCTCTCTCTCTCCCTCTCTGCTTCTCTCTCTTTACTATATTACATCCAACGCACCTTACCTCCATCACTCTGTTTTCTGAACATAGGTTGAGTTTGTGTGGAACTAGAAAGGGCGGCACACTTGAATCTCATCTCAATGGTCTTCAAGCTTTATCAAGAGGCGTCCTAAGTGTGTATCTTTATCATGTAAGTATCGCTCCACGCTGTGTGTACTGTACACTCTCACTATATATATATTTTTTTTTTTAATCTGTATATTGTATAACATCCGCTAAGACGATGATATTTTTCTGTATTATCTGTTTTAACATTTAAATCGATTTCGATTTTGGGCCTTTTTTTCTTTGTTAACGTTTCCTTAGTGTTTGTATGTTTTCTAGTAAAATCGTCCCCTTCTGCTTCGTAAGTTTTTCAAACTGTTTTATATGTTGAGTTCTCGTATCAGACATATTGCTCCAGTTGTCTCATTTTCGCTCGCTGGACTATTGCCAGCCCAAACATAGCTATTTCGACGTCTAAAAAGTTCCACTATGTTGCAGGGTGTATATGACATTGGGTATGATGTGTGAATCGGGTGTGCGGAAATGGTGTGCTGGGGAGGGGAAGTGGGAGTGTTCATGTGTGTGATATTTGTATGTGTTTCAACAATTAAATACTAATAAATGACATATGGCTTATCATAAATCTACAATGACGACTAAACTGTCTACATTACAGTCCACAGATGAATGTGCCTTGAACGTGTATATAGCAGACGACACGAGGCGGATCAGACGACACTTGATAGTGATTTTGTATGTGAGATTGCTTTGCTAAATATAAAATACAAAAAACTTTTCCATATCTTTAAACTATCATGGATATCTAATAATTAAACAGTTAGTACAATGAATCTACCAAACTACATAATACAATGAAATACTTGACTGAAAGTAGGGGAGTTTGATGTGGTGCACAATTGCACCCCTCTGTAAATAATCGAATAGTCCATGGCGTTCATGAATATTCATGTTTTTGCTTACCTCGGCATGATGTTTGCCTACACTAAATGGAAAAAAATACGGTGGGGGGGGGGGGGGTTGGCTGAAATGGACATAATGAACCCATCAGAACTGATCTATGATAACTCATGCTTGTTATCCTTCGTGTGCTTGACCTATAACTTAACAGTCGCGAGGCAAATTGCGTCCAAAGTTCGACTTGTTGCACATGTGTTATACAGGCAATGGCAAGCTGACGACCTATTTTGATCAAATTACGGTCAGGGAACTTTCAAAAGTCAATAGAACATGAGGGTTACAATGAAAGAGCTAGTGTCAACGTTCGTAGGGTGGATGTGGTTTTCGTTTAAACAAAAAATTACTTTTTTAAAGATTTTGTTGGTAAAAGTCCATCGGCTAACATGTTAGGCTGCTGGACTATGGCGATAAGGGGCGTTGTCAAATAAGACTAAACGGAGCTATATGCTCGTGTGTCTCTGTCCCGGGTCTCTGTCTTTATTGTTGTTGATGATCGTTATCCCATTTCATAGACACCAAGTGCTCAATAGAACATCGAAACGTTGATAAATGACATAATTGATATTTCTTCTCTCCCATGTGTTCCTACAACATTTGTACACGTACTTCACTTTGTTTTCTCTGTCTGGATTAACACTTCAAACAGGCGCGTACGCAGGGGGGGGGGGGGGGGTAGGCCCCCCCTTGAGTTTTGTGTATGTGTATGTTTTTCTTCGTAACTGCTAAGGTGGGCATCTTCAAACCTATTATCCTTTGAACCCCATTAATATGCACCTCATAGACTGCCTAGGCAATAAATTGAACTGTGTTCAAGAATAACACTATTTAGGAAAGGGAGAAGTTTTCAAACTTTAGACAGAGCTTACCTAAAATGTGCCCCTCATTTTAAGCGACTGAAAGCAATTTTTATATCAAATTTCCTCCAAAACTTAATAGTATATCTTTCATTAAGTAACTCATCAAGGGTCTTATTCATTCTTCAATTATAATATTATGCTTAAAACAAAAAAGGATTGTTTATTTAATCTTATAATGAGACATAATCGGTCGCAATTCCAACTCACAAATTATTCATGTTGAGATTATCAAACGCTTAACTGCATAGTATAGAGCAGTATTTTCGACCGACTAACGAGAAAACCATCCCTGATAATTGAATAATAACATTGTAGGGATGTATTATAGCGATGCCTTAATCTTGCATTTCATCGCTTTAATATAAGTTTTGTGGGTGCCCTTCCTTACCATAAATTGACTTTTTATGTAAGTGCCCCCTCACTTTGGAAGACGCCTCACCGCTCCTATTTAGTTTCATACCCATGTACAGTTTTGGCTTTACTTCTGTATGTTCTTTAGATCGTGTTACAATAATTTGGGGGGTCTTGTGCCTCTTCTTTTTTAGTCTTTAATTTGTGTTGGTGTCCTCGATTATGGTACAACTCAATAAGATATAAATTATTATATGTCATCATTGTTGAATAAAGCATTTTCTTTGGTCTTGATTCTTTTGTACTAGCATTCGTTATGTGAAGCAGTGGCGAAGCTACTAAGGCACGTACGTGCCACCATTGCATGGTGTAAAATTAGAAGGCTAGACAGAAAGAGAGAGAGAGAGAGAGAAGGCGATATAAAGAAATAAGAGTGTAAGGGAGGAGGAAGAGGATAACGAGGAAGAAAAAAAAGATGATGATGATGTTGTTAATGATGATGATGATGATGATGATATTGAAAGAAGAACATTTCCTATTCTGCCCTTTTTTAAATTGTCCTTGTTAATTTGCATTTTCTCAACCTGAGAGTGGTGTGAGCCCCCCCCCCCCTCCCAATAATGCCATTTGCAGTGCCTAGACCCATGCTATACGTCATTGGAGGCCGTGTGATGTCATATAATGCTAACTTATACTAAACATATAGATATGTCTTTATTAACAACTATCATTATTAAATACGGGATTTGAAATCGTAAATTTGCTATTTTGTTGATGTTATTACGCCTGAGCATTGCTTTCTTTCTTTTCAGAATGATGTTACCAAGTTAAGTTTTATGATTTATGCGGGTTCCACATAGCTCATAAGTCATTTTCTACTTTCTGTATTACAGCACTCCTACTATCGGACTATTATGAATTACGTATAGCTAATGAAAAAAATCATGATAACCTGGCAAAGGAGGTAACCCATGACACTCTTTTCCGTTTCCTCTTTATTCAACAGTCCCATCTAGAGAATATATGAATTCGATGAGGCATTTGGGAAAGATTTTACATTAACAAACATCTTTACCTAGACACGAATAGGAAACAGAATCTGGAATGCTTTGATAAAACTGACATTTATCAAGGTGGTCAGTGGAACAACCACCGGTATAAAGACATTTAAACTTTTTGCGTTATCATGACCCTGAGGTAAAAAAAAAAAAATTCACTTTTATATGTAAAATCCAGTGAATATGTAAAACAATACACTTCTATGTCGTTGAATATTATTCTTTTAATCGTAATTCCATTATGTTTTGTCGGTCAGGATGATTTCTCTACTCAGAATTACAACATTACCCACACTGATTGAGCCACAGTGCAGCTGCAACTGACAAAGTGCATTGCATTGTACTTTGACATCATTTGTTTTTCTCACATTTGACGAGTTACAGTGATGACTACACACTACCCGGTCAAGTTGACATGCTGCATTATATCATACCTGATATATACCTGATCTACTTCCTGGTATTTGTTAACCCATTCCCTTTTTGAACCGGGTTATTTCTGTATTAAAGCTATGGGGAATATTTTTAATCAGTAGCAAACATGTAAACTTCCATTAGAAATTAATTTAAACTTATGTCTTAATCATGTTTAGATAATGTAGGCCCCTGCTAACCAGCTTTACGCATTGTCATTGGTAAATATGTTATTGAATGTAAATCGTGCCTAATTTTCATCATCGTACTTGCAATAATTTCACTCCCTATCACAGTTTTTCAAAGTATCTAAGCAACAGGTTGTTTTATATTTAGATATAGAAACACTTATGTAAATATATTTAGTTTGAACTGTTTATGAATAAAGTGTAATGATGATCGACGATGTAGATCATAAAAACCCACCTATTTGGGAAATGTGAGAATTTTTTGAAGCATACGAATTTGGCTTTTTATCAAGTTTAATATGGTTTTGGGTATATGTTTCATTTATCTTTTTTGTTAGTTTATGTTTGCCTTCCAAAAGTTTTGGAAAGCATTTTGAATTTTAAAAATAACTTAAATCTGGAATTGGATGATTTCCCTAAACTTTGTACAAACATAATACTTGTATATGGGATGATTTTGATGGCGAAATACTGCAGAAAATGCATGCTTTAATACAGATATTGTGGACCTTCTAACATATGTAACTTTACACGCCTTCAACGCTGAGTAACCCCCCCCCCCCCCACCCAGTCGATTGGGGGAGAGATGAAGGAAAAGTAAACAGAACATGAAATAATACATAATGTATTTTTTTGGGGGGAGGGGGGCAAGAGGCCCTCCCGATTTTATATATGCTCGTTTGTTTCTGTCCCGGGTCTCTGTCTTTATTGTTGTTGATGATCGTTATCCCATTTCCTAGACACCAAGTGCTCAACATAATATCGAAACGTTGATAAATGACATAATTGATATTTCTTCTCTCCCATGTGTTCCTACAACATTTGTACACGTACTTCACTTTGTTTTCTCTGTCTGGATTAACACTTCAAACAGGCGCGTACGCAGGGGGGGGGGGGGGGGGGGTTAGCGATCTAATTGCTAATGGCCTTGTATTACGTTTGGTATTATTCATTATATTCTCGAAGCATTTCTATCAACAAAATGCAATTCATGTCGTTGCTTCACAACACCATTCGAATTTGAGAGATCATACCCAATGAGTCCCATGGAATGCATGTGGCTGATTAATGTATTTGTTATAAGACTGTACATATATTTATTATGAACCTATTGTTTGTATTATATGTACTTATATAATTATGTATAAATGTAAATGCATAAACACATAATATTGTTCATTATTTCGACAACTATAACTTGGATTGCTACTAGAATATCACTATTTATTGTATTATAAATTGGTCTGTATGGCAAACGAATTCACGGAGTTCATACAAAAAATGCATATATGTGTTGGAAGATTAAATCATTGTGTATTATAGTAATTCCTTTCGTATTTGTGTAATGTCGTTATGTTAATTTTTAGAAATAAATACGAAATTTAATTCAATTATGTGATACTTAATCAATATGATTTTCGTACCTAATATTTGATCTGTAATTAGAGGAATACATACGAGTTGTTTATTATTCAATATTTATAATGGCATAGTAAATAAGTGTTTACGTTTTGTTGACAAATATACGTGCACGTAACTCATTAGACGCAGGTTAACTGTATGGTCTTACTTGCTGGGTATTTTTCCAATTGATTTGAGGGACGAATTCACTTTATAGAAAACAAGACACAATTATAACTCGTTTCGTATCATGGATATGTAGCTAAAATCAGCACAAGTGATAAATGAGGGGAAAACAAGTCCAGCAGGCAAATTTACTCTGTAATAAAAAAAAGAGTGGAAATTAAGTTGAATTTACTTTATTTAATGGAATTGAATGTATACAAATAATTTATATGAAATAAAAACATGCAAAGTCAAATAAATAAATACCCCCAAAATCCACTATTGTGATATTTGTATTACGCTTTACTTCGTTGTAGAAAGAAATTCCAGGATCAAAATATTAGAACCCATTATTACGAAAGGTTGTTGAAATGTTTGCTTTGGAGTGGATTCAGCTATAATTAGAGTGTATTCAAGTCCAAAACGATGTGGTCCATCATATGAGTAACACAAAATGATCCCTTAGATAACATTGGTATCTCAGTTTGTCTCATCAACACGTTACTGAAGCATTCTTCTACATAGAATGGGGGAAGAGCCATGGTTATACCAGACAACTAAGAATGCTTCATTTGTTATTCACACAAAAACAGTACCAACTTACTCATACAATGGTGTAAATATGATAATAGTTGATTTGTAAGCGATTCAACACCAATAACAACACCCCCCCCCCAAAAAAAAAAAAATAATAATAATAATAAAAAAATAAAAAATAAAAATAAAATAAAATAAAAAAAATAAATAAATAAATAAATGAATAAATAAAAAAAATTAAAAAAAATAAAATAAAATAAAACAAATAAAACAAATACAAACAAATAAATAGATAAATAAATAAAAATTTAAAAAAAATGAATTTAAAAAGAAAAATGAAAAATAAAAAAAAAGGTAATGCTAGGAAAGAATGCTTCATTAACAGTGACTGTTAAAGGGAAAAATTATTATGACAAAAAATGTGTATGTGTCCTAAAAAAGGGGAATGGAAAACGATATCACAGATACAATGCAAATATTAAAAATTGGTTGTATTACAACTCTACGACATTTACACGTATGATATATGTACATTAATATAAAGTTGTTAACATTATATTATCAGGTGAAGGCAATGGATCAGTCTGGTACTTGAATCCCGAAATTGTGATAAAACTAAACATGAATGTTATCACACATGTCCAAACAATTATTGATGACTCTTTCATCAAAAAGGGATGATTTGTTCTAGTTTCGCCTTGGACTGATCATGCGTGTCTATGGCAAGCTGTTTGAACATTTATTCCTTTTTCTTAATATCAAGAATTTATTTCTTGATATCAACAATTTATTTCTTGATACCAAACATTTATTTCTTGATATCAAGAAATAGGAATAATTATATACCTTACTTAAGAAATCCAGCCATCTGATTGGTCGAATTGCATTCATAAACTTCAACTGTTCCTGTAAAATTCCCGGTAACCATGCATAAAACATTTCAATATTTTTAATAACCATGGTTATTAAAAAAATAGGTCAGTCTCCATGGTTACCCCATAGGTTTACATGTTAAAAAATGGTTTGAGCGATGGAGGATACCATACGTATGCGAAAAATTGGTCGGCAATTTCAATACAATTGAATCTCGATCGATCTTACCGACAATTTTATCTTGCATTGTTGACATGAAGACGAAAATTAACTCTCAAAAAAAAAAACAACATCTGCCGATAGATCTTGATCTAAGTTCGTGCCAATATGCATTGCAAAAGTAAAAGAAGGGTCCGTTTCATGGAGCTTTTGCGAAGCATCCCTCACGCGGAGCCGTTTTCAATCCATTTTAATGTATATATTGGAGAAAACTGCCAAGCATGTGAACGGCGTGCGATAGCCGAGTGGTCTAAGCGTTGGTTTTCGATACACCTCTTGTTGTACGCAAGAGTTCGACTCCCGTCTTCGACAAAAATGTAAATTATTTTTTATTTTTTATTTTTTAGTCTATTTTTTTTCGGCATATAAAAGTATTAATGACTGCTTTAATATTCGAGAAATAGTTGTTTTCATACGCTCTCGGGAAGGTTACAATTGAGCTATTCCCCTCGGCAAGCCTCGGGGAATAGCACAATTCTAACCTTCCCTTGAGCGTAATAAAACAACTATTTCTCTCAAAGCAGTCATTAATACTATAATGTTAACACGGCCTACCATGGACACGCAAGATCAGTGGACGTTCACGCCGTTCTCGTCCGCCCAATCCAAAAGTCCCTAATAATACACCACATGACAACATTTGCAGTTGATACCCAGTAGTTACACATTGGTGCACTTGTTATCGTCCCGAAGATATCACAGCTATGAACTTTTGAGCGTTGTAATCACTTAGTATCTTAAGATTCATCAGGGGGAAAATGTCAACTGATTATGACAGGTGTTGGTATGGACAACTACCCTAAAAAAGGAAGGAGGGATAGAGGTCGGGGAGAATGTTTTATTAGAGCTCAAAGGTCAATGACTCCTGCCTGTGATATCTTCGGGACGATAACCAATAAACCAAACTCATCGATCCTTTGGCAAGGCACGGCGCGGTCAACCGGTCAAAGAGTTTTAATTTCTTTATTGTCATGCACAAATAAAAGGATGGCATAAAAATCATCTCACGACTCACATTTGTGACATTAATACATTAATATATCATAAACAAATAACTACAAATTACATAAAAACATAACAATGTAATACAATTTAATATCTCTGTTGAGAGCCAGAGGAATGCCAACCCGTATTTTGTTGTACTCCCCTGGCGTTCAACAACAAATAATTACTTAAAAATATTCCATAAAATGTACATGACAACAATCAATGGCAAACAAATTACAGCCAAGATCGAAAATCAATTATTACAAATTTCAGATAAAAACTGATTAGTTTTGCTGGCAGACAAAGACTATCCGTATATCATACTGGATGTGAAAGGGGAGAGACAAGAAAGAGAAAGAAAGACAGAAAGAAAGAAACAGAGAAAGAGAGAAAAGGAGTACAGAGAAAGAGAGAGGGGGAATAGAGAGATAAAGGAAGAGAGGAACAGTTCAGTGTAAGATGATGCATGTGCAATTGTATTAAAACACATTGCTTTGTGATTATAGACATTATTATTATTGCACCTGTGCTTAGTACTGTTACATAACTTATGAAACACTACATGCATGCCAAACAGACAATTGTATTTAAAGCTAGTACATATACATGTACATACAGATGGAGGAGTAGTACTGTACAGTTGAAAGGAGATAATTGATGTCACATAGAAGAGACGAGGAGAGAGAGAAGACATACAAGAAAGACAGAAAAAGAAAGAAAAGGAAAGATAGAAAAGAGGGGAAAAGTGCAATCGAAATATTTAATGTATTGTCGATTGGAAAGGTCCACAAGTCACTTACATTTCCCCAACTCTATAAAAAAACACTAACGAACCAACCATATCAGCAGGAAGGACCTCTTCCTCCCTTGACCTTATATAAGCCGAAGAGAGGCACACAGAAAGACTGAGAGACATATGAAAGAGAGAGAGAAGAAGAAGGGAGAGGAGACAGAAAGATATAGATAAATAGAATTAGAGTATCGGGGGAAGTATCGGAGCTGAACAGGGTCACTCATTTACAAAAAGTGTTGTTAAATTCTTCTATTGCAATTGGGAGATAGGACCTCTTGAACCTATCAGTTTTTATTCTAGGCAGCCTTATTCTTCCTGATCTATTAGAGACCACTTCCTTATGCAGAAGGTGATTATAATCATTCACAATCACTTGCAACTCAGCTAAAAATGCCTTTGTGTAACATCGTCAATCTCTTTCACAGAGACCCC
Source organism: Strongylocentrotus purpuratus (assembly GCF_000002235.5). Taxonomy (NCBI): domain Eukaryota; kingdom Metazoa; phylum Echinodermata; class Echinoidea; order Camarodonta; family Strongylocentrotidae; genus Strongylocentrotus; species Strongylocentrotus purpuratus. The sequence continues at coordinate 20,807,581 of NW_022145606.1, forward strand.
AGTTACTCTGCTGACATGTGTCACTATCCTATTCAAGTTTAATTTGTTTTTCCTATTAAGGCTGCTAAACCAGGCTTGACGGCAAAATAGATGACTGACTGAATGACACATTAGTAGAACAGGAACATTGTTACAATTTTCCCATGTAATGCTTTCATCGTTATTAGAAAATATATACACCGGTTACCTTTGATTTGTATTACCTTGGGATTACTATCCCACTTTAGTTTGTTATCAATTACAATTCATAGGTATTTACATTCAGCAACCTGTTGTATGGCTTTCCCATCAATGTACAGGGACAAGTGATTTGTGCCAATATTTTGTCGGTAGTCAAAGATCATTTCATGAGGGTTTGTGGCATTTGGAACAAGTGAATTATCTTCGCTCCAAGAAACAAACTTATCAACGGTATCCCTATATGCAACGTCATCGTTGTTGGTGATCAAGCCAATGAACCAAGACTTGTCATCTGCATACTTTACTACGTGACAAGGTGAACCATTTGAGCAAGAGAAATCACTAGTAAGCAAGGTATAAATGATGGGCAAGAGCACACATCCTTGTGAAGTGCCTGTGTCTAACTTGGGACCTAACATTTCCAAAAAGTACTTGGTGCACCATGTTTGTCATGAAATCCCTTAACCATTGACATAATTTGGGATTCACAACACTGCTTAGTTTGTTTCACCAAGGTTCCAGGAACTATCGTATTAAATGCAGAAGAAAAATCTACAAAGAGTATCCTAGCATAATATGTACCAGTTCCTTCCAAATGTTTACAAACTGTATGTAACAGGTAACCGATGGGCAACGTGGCAAGAGGTGCAACGTTACGATAGTTGCTGTTTCAGGAGAGGTAGGCCTAGTGCACCACGATGTTTCATGAGAGACGACTACTAGAGCCAGTTCCGAGGACTTCCTCGCAAAAACGGCACGCCAGTGTTCCATCGTATTCCGTTCATGGGAACCAGTCGTTTTGAACGACGACAATGCCAGACCACCCTTGAGGGCTCAGCTTCCGCCTTACGTTGAACCACTCATCCAGGGGGCGTTTCACAAAGCCTTTTTTTCAATGACAAATGACAAAAATCAGTGAAAAAATTTGCTGATAACCAATCAGAAGCAAGGATTTCAGTAGCTTATAACATAAAGTTTCATTTGTCACTGATGACAAGTTTTGTGAAACGCCCCCCCCCCCCCAGGTTAAGCTCCTGCCTCCTTACTCTCCGTTCCTTAACTACACCAAGATTGCCCATTCTGCCCATCAACAGTTAAGAGGGATTTGGCATGTCCTGGTATGCAGCATGCAATGGGTGATCGGGAAGCTGCTGAACAGGCCAGGCGCGGATCCAGGATTTCTTAGGGGGGGGGGCCCAAATTTGAAATTATGCGAGCCAAAAATTGGAACGTAATGGTGACCAGCAGTGACGTAATGCGGGGGGGGGGTTGGGTGCAGGGAGGGGCGAGTTTCCCCCTCCCTCCTCCTCGAAACGCGATAGCTTTGACGTTTCATTAAATTATTAGAGAAAGAAGACGATTCATAGTACCGTTCTCGTAAATAATCCTCTTCTGAATTCAGGTTCACCCCTCCCGCGCGAAGCGCGGAAACTTTTACGTTTCATTAAATCATTAGAGAAACAAGACGATTCGTTGTACAGTTCTCGACTCTTAATCCTCGTCTGAATACAGTTTCCCCTCTCCCGCGCGAAGCGCGGAAGCTTTTACGTTTCATTAAATCATTAGAGAAACAAGACGATTCGTTGTACATTTCTCGACTCTTAATCCTCGTCTGAATTCAGTTTTCCCCCTCCCGCGCGAAGCGCGGAAGGTTTTACGATTCATTAAATCATTAGAGAAACAAGACGATTCGTTGTACATTTCTCGACTCTTAATCCTCGTCTGAATTCAGTTGTCCCCCTCCCGCGCGAAGCGCGGAAGCTTTTACGATTCATTAAATCACTAGAAAAGGAAGACTATTCGTTGTACCGTTCTCGAAAATAATCCTCATCTGAATTCATTTTCACCGCCCTCCCCCAGGCCCCTCCTGCGCGAAGCGCGGAAGCTTTTACGATTCATTAAATCATTAGATACAAGACGATTCGTTGTACATTTCTCGACTCTTAATCCTCGTCTGAATTCAGTTTTCCCCCTCCCGCGCGAAGCGCGGAAGGTTTTACGATTCATTAAATCATTAGAGAAACAAAACGATTCGTTGTACATTTTTCGACTCTTAATCCTCGTCTGAATTCAGTTGTCCCCCTCCCGCGCGAAGCGCGGAAGCTTATACGATTCATTAAATCACTAGAGAAAGAAGACTATTCGTTGTACCGTTCTCGAAAATAATCCTCATCTGAATTCATTTTCACCGCCCTCCCCCCGGCCCCTCCTGCGCGAAGCGCGGAAGCTTTTACGATTCATTAAATCATTAGAGAAAGAAGACGATTCGTTGTACAGTTCTCGACTCTTAATCCTCGTCTGAATTAAGTTTTCCCCTCCCGCGCGAAGCGCGAAATCTTTTACGATTCATTAAATCATTAGTGAAAGAAGACGATTCGTTGTACCGTTCTCGACTCTTAATTCTTGTCTAAATGTAGTCCCAACCCCCCAACCCCTCCTGCGCGAAGCGCGGAAGCTTTGACGTTTCATTAAATTATTAGAGAAAGAAGACGATTCGTTGTACCGTTCTCGAAAATAATCCTCGTCTGAATTCAGTTACCCCCCCCCCTCCCGCGCGTAGCGCGGAAGCTTTTACGATTCATTAAATTATTAGAGAAAGAAGACGATTCGTTGTACCGTTCTCGAAAATAATCCTCGTCTGAATTCAGTTACCCCCCCCCCCTCCTGCGCGTAGCGCGGAAGCTTTTACGATTCATTAAATCATTAGAGAAAGAAGACAATTCGTTGTACCGTTCTCGACTCTTAATTCTTGTCTAAATTCATTCCCACCCCCCCCCCTCCTGCGCGAAGCGCGGAAGCTTTTACATTTCTTTAAATCTTTAGAGAAACAAGACGATTCGTTGTACCGTTCTCGATGCTTAATCCTCGTCCGAGTTCAGTTTCCCCCCTCCCGCGCGAAGCGCGGGGGCTTTTACGTTTCATTAAATTATTAGAGAAAGAAGACGATGCGTTGTACCGTTCTCTACACTAATCTTTGTCTGAATTTTAAAGATGTTCTTTGTCTGCTCCTTTTTCTTTCTACGTCCTCTTTCTTTTCTCTCCTCTTCTTTTTTAGGGGGGGCGGCGGTTATTGTTTGGGTACCGCCCCCACCGCCCCCACCGCCCCCACCGCCCCCCTGGCTACGCGCCTGCGGTCAGATTAACACATTTTGATACCTCGTCCGACCCTGGAAGCTCAGACGTTTAAGGCAATAAATAACGGTCAGACAAGCATTCAGGGGCCCGCCTTAGGGCCCCTGGTGGGGTCGAGGCGGTGGAGCCCCCGGAAGCTCGGGGTTTTTAGGCGTTTAATTACGGTCAGATGAGCATTTTTTATAATCCTTATTATTTTGTCACACTGGCAGGACACTTAGGCGTGGGGTCAAGGGGACAAAGCCCCCCAAAATCAGGGGTTTTAGGCATTAAATTACCGTCAACTGAGCATCGAAGGGCCCGTCTTAGGGCCCAAGGTGGAATCCTGGGGGCAGAGCCCCGGAAGCTCAGGGGTTTTAGGCGTTTATTTACGGTCAGATGAGCATTTTGTTATAATCCTTATTATTTTGTGTCACTGGCAGGACACTATTTGGCGTGGGATCCAGGGGGCGGAGCCCCCCACAATCAGGGGTTTTAGGCATTAAATAACCGTCAGATGAGCATCGAAGGGCCCACCTTAGGGCCCTAGGTGGAATCCAGGGGGTAGATCCCCCGGAAGCTTAGGGGTTTTAGGCATTTAATCACGGTCAGATGATCATATTTTGATGCCTCTTTATTTGTTAACACTGGCAGTTAACTATTCTTTCTTTCTTGCTCTCTTTCTTTTTTTTTTTTATTTCTCTTTAATATACTTTTTTTGTTAAAGTGTGTGGGGGGGCTCGAGGCTCCCGATTCCCGCCGTTCCTCGGGCCCTGACATGTAGGAATCTCAAGAATCATATTTCTTGCCTGGCTGTAAATTTATCATTTGTCATTTTGTCATTTTCCAACAAACGCATAAAAAAGTATAATTTACTAAAAAGTGAGGAAAAATCTCGGAAATTATGTCATTTCAGCATTATTTGTAATCCACAATTATGGAATTAGAAATAAAACACGTTTGAATTTGATTTCCCCCAAGCCCCCCCCCCCCCCTCTCTATCAGTACGCCAGTATCTCCTATTTTCCTTTTTTCTTTCCCTTTCCTTCCTTCTCTATTATTTTTTTGATTGGGGGGGGGGGCAACAGCCTGGGAGGCAAGGCCCTTTCGCCCCCCCCCCCCCGATCTCCTTCTTCTCCCTTTTCTTTTCTTCTTCCTCTTCTTTCTTTCCCTTTCTCTCCTCTTTCCCTTTCCCTTCTTTTCCTTTCTTCTCTCTTTTTTTTTTTTTTTTTTTTTTTGCCGGGGGGGGGGGGGCCAAGGCCCGCTCGGCCCCCCCCTGGATCCGCGCCTGGAACAGGCAGGGGCTAACGATGGAGAGGTGGCGAGTAGACATCGTTTGTCGTATATATAGCCAGGAGAAATGTTGACGCCGCACACAGGAGAAATACATGGAATCATTTCGCAGAATGCAGACCTACATACTACGATGCCTTGCCCGCCAGTAGATCAATGGCTAAAGACTCGGCTAAGTAATGAATCACGCTCAAATTGTGTGACACGTACTAGTCCCTAACCCAGTCAAATTATGGTACCCTTCCTCCAAACAACTTTCTTACATGACAATTTACAAACATAACTGACAACACTAAAACATTCGAATTTAAACGAAAGACAAATTATTTTTGATGACAAACTCACGAATTTGGCCGGAAAATCCTACATTACAAAGGACAAATATCAATGATAATGGCTAGTACTATTGATGATTATTTGTCGTTCGATCCGAACGCAAAAGAGAAGGATCTTTGCTTATTAAGTGTTCGGATCACCCCATCCCCTACCCTTACTTTATTTACTCGGCAATACCGTACCGGTGGTGAAAAGGGGAATTCCCGTATGTGCCCAGTATTTGTGTGCCCTTTGATCCTCCATAACTCGCCGCGCCCATGATCTGGATTAGCTTTAAAGCATTCATGTCCCAGTTTGCAGCTTGATAAAAGGATACAACCAGTCTTCCTTTCCGATATGTTAAAGGATTTATCCCATGCTGGGAACCAATACACTTCTAAACATTATCACTCGGACGCTATCAGGCAAGCAGCTCAACGGGTAAGTCTAACTTAGCAACAGAGCAGGGAATGGAAAATAATGTGTTGGTTCCTGCCAGGCATTTGCTATAGGTGCTAATAATAGTGCTGGTTTCCATGAGATGACATCTTAGAATCTATACATGCATTTGTATGTAATTTATTTATTCTCAGAATGGTCGAAAAACGATCTCGCCCTAATTGTGTGTTTTGATCCTTGCATTGGTTGGTGGTGATGGAATTTTCATTTAACTGCTTGACTCTACAGAGTTGTCTTATTCCCCATCGTGTAACGTATGTGAATGCACATGTATATTCAGACGGTGTGTGTCCGGGCAAGTAGTATATCCGGACAGTTGATTTAAAACAGCAATTTCTTGAAGTTTACAAGCAATATTTCATAAATCCTCTAAAAATCTATGTTGGACAATTTTCATAGAGGATAAACATTCCCGAATTGTTTAATTAGCGCTGTGATTAGTTCAAAAATATTGTCCGTCAATCGGAGTGCCCAGACACCCAAAGCCCCATCATCGGATTCCCCTTAGCCAATGGGTAAATGCACATTTGCATTGGTTGCAAGCCTACCTCTACATGTAGCATTCAATACCTCAACAACACATATACAATTCAATAAAATACACATACAATTTACAAATGGTGTCACTTTATAATCCCCGGGTTTGGGGGGGATAACATATTATTTTTTTAATCAATATTTGACAATTTTACCTGTATAACTTTGATTAATTCAAGTACTTCTATGCAATATTTGTTAAATGTGGCAGTCCTTTGTGTAATTTTAGATTTTTAAATATTCTCAAACAAAAAGTATGTTTCTTTAATATTATTAATTATGCAAATTTGTCTCGTTCATGTGTATAAGGCCATCAAGATCCTTCCATATCCACCACGGTAGGTCTATACATTGTGGCAACTATATTCAATTTCATTATCTCAATACATATTAAGTCATATGTGTGAAGTTTGCTGAGCGTCTGAAAATGTGCATTTGGTTCGAATGCTTCACCAGGAGTTGGATAATGTGCATACCTTGTGTGCGGGCAGCCTTGAATCCAATGATCCGGGTAATAATACCAGTAAAAGTACCAAGGGTGTGTACGTGTGCGTGTGTCATTAGATTTGTATACAGACGTGTATCTTTTTTCTTCTTCCAAATATATGTTATTATTACTTCTGCGCCTGGTGCATTCGATTGTCAAGCCTTACTGGCTTTTATGGATGCACCATTTTCCATTTGTACTATGCTTTAAACCTTCATATTTTCTTTATATTTTGAATGCTGTCATGTCAATTTATATGTAATTTTGATATTTTTACATGTTATGAAATTCAATATTTTATCTGTGTATAATGATGATGGAAATACATTTCAAATCAATTCAATTCAATTCAATCAGATACGATTGTTTACGTCTGATGACCGACATTTAACGTCACCATCCGGAAGACTAAGATACATGGTAATCCTTATAGTCACTATATAAACCCCACATATTATTATTGTATCCTTCTTATTACTGTAATATGTTAGATCTCATGAATACAATTTCGAATAGCATTTTACTTCTTTTATATCAAAGCTGTCATTTTCCGCATTCCAGTGATATATGTTCAATACTGTACAGTTAATGAATGCTATCCAACTTCTGTCAACTATAAGAATGAGTATTTGGATATCGTTCATACAAAAAAAGAAAAAAACTAAGGATAAATTGCGAGTTAAATCAAATACACAGATTTGTAAATATTGTATTGATACAAGAAAATTACCATTTTGTTCCAAGTCTGCCTACCAAGTAACATTTCATGTATGCAATTTTCATTCTGGCTATTAAGATATAATCATTTGTATAAGGTAAATTAAGATAATTTGCAAAAAGGCACTTAAAAAAGGAACTATGAACACAATCTGATTATATTACGAAAATGGTCTATGCCAATTTTCTTTAATTCAAGTACACGCAGCAACTTAATTAGCTTCCTGCATGCACAGTTACTGTACAATCAAAGCAAACGTACTTTGGATATTGTAGACTTCTAGTGCAAACAGAGAATTCCAACATCAGCCCCCCCCCCCCCCCCCCTCGTTTTCATTCTTTCCCAATCTGTCTGTAGAAAATCAGTCCGGTATTGTAACTATACATGTAGTATTAGGGTAGGCATGTGCTTTATCATGATCCTTATTAAAAGCATGCATCACTTCAGTCATTAATAGATTAGGGGGGTATAACTCCCCCTTACTACATTGTGTTATCTGAGGGCATAGTGCCCCCTTCAAAACATCCTTGATCTACCGGGGTGGGTTCAGTCTTACCTTTTTACATATCAACATGAAATTGAAGTTCCCAGGCCTGCATCTATATTTTGTGAAAAGAACCACATTTTGAAAATAACGATTCCCATAGCACAGAATGGTACTCGGAAATTCTGTTTGAGGCGATTTTAATTGATGCTCGTTTATATGTGTTTGTTCGGATCGAGTGACTTTGTAAATATCTAAATATAATGATTTAGAATGCTGTATGGTGCATGATTTGGAATATAGAATAAATATCCCCCTTCAATATTGGTCTCTTACATGCATTCTAGTAGTGTTGTAATGACGTGTTAGGCCCACTTGAACCGAATCGTGAAGTTGTGCCAGAGAAAGCAAATTGCTCTCTGTGACCTCTGCCAAGTTTGTTTTATCTTTCAGCTGATACGCTTGCAAATAAAATTATGATAACTCATCCAAATATGATTATGACTCAAGTATTGCACATTGTACTGAGGTACTTTGGATTTGATTGCATGGTTACTGTTGATATACATGTCAATATTTTAAATTATAACTGAGAGCTCTGCTTTGTTTCTCTTTGTTTACAGACTGCTCTCTGCAGAACGTATTATATTAACATTAAAAACATAATTACTAATGACATAGCAGACGGTAAAGTTGTCGTGGTCGAGTGAATATGTCACCGGACTGTCGATCACAAGGTCCGCGGTTCGAGTCCCGCCGCGGCACTAATGTCCTTTGGCAAGACATTGATCTACATTTGCCACACCCAACCCAGGTGATGTAAATGGGTACCTGGCAGGAATTAATTCATTGACATGCTAGAGCGCCGTATGACAGCCATGCTAAAGCCAGGGTTATAATCGGAAGTGCCAGGAGTGTAAATAGGGACTTTTAGATTTGCACGTCGACAGCTTTGACTGCAAAGTGTGACGTCATTTTAAGGCGGTGCGCATGCGTTACGTCGTCTCAGTCGGCGATCGAGAATGCGTCAACCTTGATTTTCCTAAATCTAGTACATACGGTACATACATACATATTGATATTTATATAGCGCCTTTACATGCTCAAGGTACTAGTATGCCGCGTGCGCATAAAATATACAGTTCCTCAGGTAGACAAAGGAACATCCCTTCCCTGCTATTATGTAAAAATGTGTAGAACAGGTGTCACATGCATATTCACCTGTTCTACACATTTTTAAATAATAGCAGTGAAGGGATGTTCTTTTGTTGAGGGTAGAATGAGGATATTTTGTCCTCTTTCTTTGCCCGTGATGTCATAGTGTTACTTCCTGCATGCATGTAAAGATGTAAAAGATTTCTAATTGTAGTCAACATGGGCAGTTAAGTACGTTGACACGCATGATCAGTCGGCGTTCGTCGTGTTCTCGTCCACTCAATCTAAAAGTCCCTATTATGGCAGACATGTGCGCTATATAAGAACACACTATTATTATTATTACTATAGGATTTCCCGGCCAAATTCGCGAGTTTGTCATTCAAATTAATTTGTCTTGCGTTCAAATTCGACGGTTTTAGTGCATTCAGGTTTATATCGGGCTTATATTCCCTTTTCTAGTTTTCAAATCTATGGAATTGTGTTAGAATCTACCTATGTTTCATTCAAATTAATGAACAATGTGCTTCTTTCGCTATTTGGTCATTCGATTTGGCGCAACACGATTTACTGACAACGCGACGGTGTACTGCTAGCATTCTGATTCATTTGTAGCATTCAAATTAGCACTTTGTGCACTTAAATTGATGGTCAATATACATTTCTCGTTTATTACACACTTTTTATAGCTCATTCTTTTTCTTTCAAGATTGTTTATTTATGGGTATTTCATCATATTTGATTTTCTTGCATTCATACACTTATATTTATTAAATTTATCTGATATTCATCAGCATTTAAGTTTGATTGTTGAGAAGAAAAAAACGACTTGCATCTACGGACCTCAATATATTTGTAAATGTTCATGTAAGGAAGTTGTTTGTCTTATGTTTCATCATTAATTTATCATAATTTCATCACAATTTCATTATGGAAGAAGGGTACAATCCCGGCCCCCCCACTCAGGTTTCGAAATGACCGCATGCGTGTTGCCAAAATGTCCGGTAAAGGGGTACTTTTCGTGCGACAAAGTCCGGCCCGAGAAATGTAAAAAAAGGGGGTGTATTTGACTTTCACCCGGAGATTTCTTTAAAAAGGGGGTGTTTTTCTCTCATCTCTTTGAAATTAAAAAAGGGGGTTATAAAAAATCTTGATGAAATCCCGCGATCAGATTTCAGATATTCCTGCTAGTTTTGAAAGCTCATTCAGGATTATTTCATTATGAAAAGTAAAATCATTGAGTCCCATGCACTCCCGTCCCAATACGGCGGCAGTGAAGAGATAACAACAGAACGTATGGTCTGTACGGCGCATCCGCTAGCTGCACGCTCAGCATGCATATCGGCCTAGGCTCGGCATCAAGCCGGGGCATCAAGATGGGGTATGAGGCGTGGGCCCTGCCAAAATTGTCATGATTGGGACGTCTTTGAGCAGGACCCACAGTCTCCTCGTTGTGGATATTGTGGCTGTCTACCTGTGGCTCACAGGGTGGCACATTCAGGTGAGTAGTTTGCCCTATAGTTTGATCGCAATAGTAAAACTCTCAAACTCATTTTCCTACACCCATGATAATGAATATGTACGTGGGACTTGCATCTAGACCTATGTAGTTTTGTACTGTTGTGTAGGCTACCCTAATTCACACACAGTCACAGCTGCATTAGTAATAGGTCTACTATCCTGGCTGTGTATTAAAGGGATTGTTTAACAATGTTAAATCTGAGATGCAAGGCCCTACATGTTATCAGTGTCTGTGATATGGTGTAATATTGAAGCCCTAAAAAAATTGTGCTTCAAAATGATCAAGAAGAAGAACTTAAAGAAGTACCAACCAGTCTAATGACAGCTTATCTGAGATGAGAGGGGGGGGGGGGGGGGTCTGCATGTCCTGAGATAGGTAGGTACATTGAGCAGCGTTCCGGATTTAGGGGGGTCTCCAAGGCAGGAAAAGCCCGTGAAAAGCCCGCGAAAGGGGGGTTCGGAAATTTTGGCAGTGCTCAGATAGGGGGTCTTTTCAAAAAGAGGGTACAAGCATACGCGTACCCTAAATAACACTGAGTGGGGGGGGGGGGCGGGGGTACAATATTGTGACTGGGGTAGGGACTAGAGTCAACAATTTGAACTTGATTCATTGTTTAGCCATGTCTTTAGCCATCGATCTGCTGGCGGGCAAGAAAACTATGAAACTCTTTAAGAAAAACAGAGGGGTGTGCTGGGTATAAGAGACGATGTGAATTACTTTTGTAAAATTCCGAGTCTGTAGTAAAAAGGTGCGATTGAGGGTACCCCCACCTTTCCCGGGTATATGAACATGTCCGTGCAGAAATGCCATATCCCTTGATTTCGCCCCTTCTTTACTCTATGTCTGACTACACCCATCTGCATTGTCCTGAAAATAAATAAATGGAATAACAGCTTAGACCCCAATGGCAAATCATGCATTTTAACTGCATTATTTAAAAACTGTAAAAGTTTGTCGCAATTCTTCCCCCTAACATTCCTTACTTGAATACAAATATTACGAATACGAATGACAGGTCTTAATTTGAATGATAAAAATTACGCTTCGACAAGTGAATATTAATTTGAATGCTAGTTGAGCAGTTTCTAAATTGAATGACAGATCTATGAAACCCTTCGACCAAATTCCTAAATTAAATACAAAAACTGGAAAATTGAATGATAATTGGCATGGCAAAGCCAATCTGCGCTATATTAAATGCAAAGTAAATGAATTCGAATGACAAACACGCGAATTTGGCCGGGAAATCCTATATTAGACAAGTGAAAAATAATAGAATAGCCTGATAAAGAAGGTTAACCTATGGAAATAATTGAGAAGGGAGTATTGAAGGAGGAATTAATATAATCATTGGCAGGTAAGTAGGGAAGAAGCATTCTAGGTCCTGAAAAACAATAAACAAAGGGACAAAAGAGGCAATGGTTAAATATGGAGAAGAATTTAGGGAATGGAAATTGAAAGTGTACGCAAAGCTACATGTGACAATGATGAACAACTTAAAACATTACACAATTATTGTCCCACTTTACTAGATACAAGCTTGATGCCATTTAGGCCTATACCCAAGACAGTATATTTGTACCATTTTATTTTTGCTGTTTTTAACATTTCTAAAATTTGTTGTTCATTTTTGTATTACATTGGCAATGAGCATGATCATCCTACTTAGTTTAAAGATTGTTTGTCCACATTTTCATTTAAACAAAATGAAATAATTACAGTAAAACATATAAAATAAACAATTTCAATTTTACAGTCGTGGGCTTTCATGGGAAACAAGGAATAAAGCAAAACGTTTTAAAACAGGAAAATTAAAATTAGTGACGAGAAAGTTCTAATAAACTGTAATAGGATCGAACAAAGTTCATCAAAAAAAATATATACTTAGAAAAAGATGACTCGTCCTCTTGAACACTGTGAAGTGTGCCTATAATATTGATTGAATCACATGATAATAATAATAATAATATCTAATATTCATGAGGCGCTGGTAAACACATACACTTTTCAAGCGCGTTACAAATGAAATGAAAATTACTTTTAATCTAAATATGTAAAAAAAAAACATTGTGCCTAATTTAGACGAAACAAAGGCTTTTACTTATCACAGTGTCTCAACAGTAACATGATGATGAAAATTATAAAAAATACAGTAACAATGGGGACTCAATAAACCGAGATAAGAAAATCGATATCATTAACTAGGCAACCACACCTAAGTCCAACATGGGGAAAAGAGAGCAACAGGCAATTTTATGGACCAAGATGTAGTATCAAAAAATTAAGTAACTATATTCAGATCAATAACATTACGGTTGAGAAAGTTCGTTTATTATATAGAGTTTGGTTTTTATTTTAATGGCTGCATAATCCATGCGTCAACATCCATCTCTGTCTTAGGTATCCGTGTCTTCTTATATAGATTCTGAGTTTATCAAAGATTGTTGTCTTTTTTTAGGATATTGTTAAGCAAACAGGGTGTTGTTGAAGCAATAGACATTCAGGCAATGTTTGTTCAGTTCTGGAACTTGAACCTAATTAAAAATGCGTATTGTACAGTTTGTACTCACAGCGAATGCAGTCATGCTGTATGGACGTGTCAGTACGACATGCTATGTGCATCCTGCATTTTGTATGGACAAAATATTATGGCTTATAATTCATGAGCTAAACAATGTTAAGGTGTTCACCAGGCTAGTTAAGAAGTTAGTTTTTTGCCAGACCGAGGCTTTAGGAACTGAACTGTGGAAAAAATCAAAGTTTTGCATGTCTTACCGACTAGCATTTTAAAGTTATTTTACATGAAATGTAATATCACCATCCAATATGCAATATGATTATCTCTAATCGCTGTAAAACACTAACCATATCCTTATTCAGTGTATTGTAGCATTTATAATTTGAAGGTTTATTTTGTGTGTAGATTAACTGGTAGTACATTATTTTTTTCCCCAGAGCATGTAAGCTATAATTTCAGGAAAGAAAGTTACCTTTTTCTGGAAAGTTAAGATATCTAGCTAAGATACTATTCTAATTTGTGAGTGGTAGTTTTTCATGTTATAGTATGGAGTTGCCAAGGTGTGTTTTTAGTGGTGAATTTCCGTTTGGTCTACAACCAGTACGTCTACTACCCGATCAGTCTATTCCCTTAAGGCTTTACCCACCACGTAAACTATCCACATGGTCTCATAATGATTTCTTATAATTCCAAGTTTGTGTATTAAATGCCCAATTCGTCGATCATCCATGAGGTATAATAATCATTTGATGATTATTCTTATTTGAGATCAAATATTTATTAAACCACGTGTGCGATAAACAAAACGGGCATTAAAGGTGATACAAAGTTTTGGTATGGGGTCATGAATTTCGTTCAAATGAGCATATTGGAAGCATATGAGATCCTACAATAAATATTCAGTGATCGTTGCCGCGGTTGAAATCGAGTTTAAAGTTATGAAATAATAAATCATAAATTATTCATGTTGGATAGCTCCCTCCCAGGGTCAAGATATCTATTAAGCTATAAAGCAATGTTTCTTGCCTTAAATCGACCAATTATCTATTCCCGTTTGGAAATTATATATTTGAACTATTTATTCTGAGATGTTCATGGTCACAGGTACCATTGTACGGCCGTAGGTGCTATTTATTTATTTTATTCACATTGTGATTGGTAGATTAAAATGCATGAAGATGGAAGAATATTTTGGTATGTTTGTTATCATATCAATTATCATTATTATGATGAGTAGTAGTAGTAGTAGTAGTAGTAGTAGTAGCATTCATTTTATTGTTATTGTTATTATTGTTGTTATTGTTATGTTATTATTATAATTTTTCATTGTAATTATAATCATCATTGTTGATGTGATCATTATTATTATTGTTATAATTATAATATTTGTTAAATATTATTATTATGTTTGTTAAATATCACTATTACTATTGTTATTATCATTACTATCATTTTATTAGGCCTGTGATTAGTGTGGTTATTATCATTAGTGTTAACAGCAGAAGTAGTAGTAGTAGTTGTATTTGTATTGTTATTAATATTATTATTTTTTACTACTAATACTACGAAGTACAGGATTTGTAAATTATCGAGACGATCAATATTTGGCCATTAATTTCTCTGTTCACATTATCATTTCAGTTTCAAGCATGTTGAAGGGACAGATACTAGCGGTTTTCCTGTACACGGCCTGTCTCACAAGCCTTAGTGAGCAAGCTATTTTGACTTGTGGTAAGTACAGTATGGTAGAGAATGTATTTCTAAGATTCGACTTGAATGTGTATGTATTTGGATATGACGGACGTGTATCAATCAGATATCATTATTAACGTTTTGGGACCGATCTTTAACGTCACCATCCGAAAGACGTAACTCAGTTTCATAACGGGGTCACTCGAAATAGTTTGTAGGCGAAGACCAACAAAGGACCAAGTAAACGTATCGCTAGACCAATTAACCTGACCTGAAATTGAATAAGAATATTTGTTTACTCGTTTAATGTCTTATTTTATATCAGACATGCCATTCTTAATCTTAAGAGTAATTGTGGCGAAAATCTCCACAAAAGTTGAGCAAGAACAATGCCACAAGAAAGGGGCCGGTGTAATGTTGACATTTTTTTTAGATTATTGTTCCTTTCAGGATACCGGTCAGTAGGTTTCATTCTATCTTATTGTAAAAAGGCTATGTGCAGTTTGTTGTATTTGTTAAACTTTATATTGTCAGTTAGAACGACAGTCTCTGTGACGTATTTTTTCTTTAAAATGTTATCTTAATCTTATTATCAAACAGCAACGCTAACTCAAAAGAACAGTTAAATATAAAGTCTTGTTTTATTCAAGAATGTAGATGTTCAATGTGAAGAGTGTTTACATAGTGACTGCTCTCATTCTCATTGCAGACGGAGGTGATGAAATTATTAAGGGCGATGTCAGAGTCGTTGATGGTTACCAACGGTCTGGAGCAGCAGATTTGATTTTCCTTGGAAGTGATCAGAACTTGACTATAATTGACGGAAACATTGTCAATACTGGGGTATGTATGTATGCGTAAAGATACATGTGAAAGCTCAGAATTTCTATTTTTAATGTTGGCATTGTTAGGGATCCGCCCTAATATTTAGGGAAGGGTTTTTCTGCATTTTACTGTTTAGAAACTTCTTGCATGAAAATATGCCAAAAATGTAAATATTGGGGGTACAGACTAAATTCTTGCGTGTCCATTTTTAAGTATCAAGCCCTAATGTTAGGGATGCATTATTTCCATCAGTCATTCACGTTCATTTAAAGTCAAGTATACATTATTTCCGTCAGTCATTTTAATTCATTCACACATGATTTCTATGAATCGTTTAAAGCTGATGATAAATGTTTTTGTTTTCGTCAGTCAATCACACTCGTTCAAAGTTAAGGATACAATACTGATGGGATACCGGTGTGTGCATGTGTCATTCGTTTGGCTTTAATCCAACATTTTTGTTTTATATTCTCAGAGGGAAAAAAGGGAGGTGAGGAAAGGTAAAGTGAAAATAATATTAGTGATTATAAAGTCTAAATATATGAAGATTAATTCTAAGTGAAAGGAAAGACGTGCATTGCACTGTTTGACTTTGCTTAATGTGATGATATTTAATAAAGCACACATTTTACATCGGATTAGCCGGATAATGAATTCGACAAGTCTCGACAAGTCAATGGAAACAAAATATTTATGAATATGTATATGTATATACATGTATTTTATAACTGTTCAATTATTTATCTCCTTTATGTTTTAGTATTTGGGGGTATGTTATAGCACAGGTTCCACGGGTTGCTACAAAACACATTCTGATGTGGTGAGTAATAGATAGCTCCTGTCTTCAAAATATATGGCAAGCCATAGGGAAAATAACTAAATATATTCCATCCCTGAAAAGTACATGGGTCAGTATCAAAATATATTCAATGTTTACAAGCAATATATGCGCTTTTAAAATATAAAATATATATGTGTAAGAATATATGCGATGTGTAAAATAAATAAATGCGTTATTAAAGTATAATGAATGTTTTTTTTTTAAATGTACGCGCTATCAAAATATACTCGATGTTTTTGTTATAATATATTCTTTATTAATTTATGCAAACACAAACTTATATGCAAACAAAATATATTTATGTGCAGGGAAAGAAAGTTGGTTAAACACGAAAACTAGATTGGACAATATGTGCCAAAACATAAATTATTTCGTTTGGTCCCGTAATATATGCGTGCCCGGATGTTTTTGTGATTTTTTTTGTTCGCATGAGATTTCTGTTTGTACCAGAAAATATGTTAGTACAGAAAAATAAGAGCTTTTTTTATTCAAACTTGAAAAATATGGAATTACTGAAATAGGCTCATAAGGTTCAAAAACTATTTAAGTAATAGGAAGCAAGTGGTATACGCCAAAGGAAAACTATCTGTTATAAGAGAGCTTTTTATCAGGGTACCACAGGGCAGTGTCTTGGCCCCCATTTTGTTCCTTATATTCATCAACGATATATTTGAATGTATAACTGAAGGCGTCTGCACCATATTTGCTGATGATTTTGAAGTCTTTGTTGCAGATAGTAAGTTAGATAACGTCACAAAGAAATTAAAAAAAGATATTATCGCTCTAAATAATTGGTATAATCAAAATCGATTACGCATTAACACAAGTAAAACCAAAACAATACTTATCAAATTAAGATCCTCTGATATATTGAATATATTCATAAAAGATGAACTGATCGAACAGGTAAAATATAAAAGATGCTTAGATATTGTGATTGATGAAAACTTGAATTGGAATTTCTATTTAAGAGATTTATGTAAACCTATTGCTTATAACATTTATTCTCTAGGAAAGCTGAGTAAATTTCTAAACTCAGAACTATTGAACACCCTTTATAAGTGAATAATCCAACCCTGTATAGACTATGTTATCTCTGTATGGGGAAACTGCCCAGCCTGCTACAAGCTGCGCCTTCAGAGAGATTGCAGAAAAGAGCTGCTAGATATGTAACTGGTATCTTTGACTATGAAATTGCAAACGGCAACGCATCGATAACACAACGTTCCTGGCAAACTATTGACCACCGCCGTGATTATTTTCTGGCTATGCTCATGTTCAAATGTATAAGGGGCATTGCTCCACCTCGCTTATCAAACGAAATAGAAATGTATTTCGACCGCCATGGCCTTAATATAAGGAATGCAAACTCTCTACATGTAGTATTGCCCAAACCTAACGTGACCTTATTCAAACAATATTTTAAGTATGCTGGAGCGGTTAATTGGAAAAGTTGACAGCTGACAGCTTTAAACACCAATATAAAGAAATCTTCCTTTTAATCGACAAAATGTGTTCACTGCCGTTCCTCCTTACTACTAAGGCATTGTATGCAATAATACTAAAACTGATTGCTAGCCCTATTGTCTAAGAAATTACATATACTGCTATTTTGTTTGTAACTACTCTTATTGTCAAGTCTTGAATTTTGTTTCCTTCTTTATGCAGAACCATTATGTAAAACTGCCTGCGAGCTGATCAATGTTATCCTGTTAAAAGATGTTTTAATAAAAAAAAATTAAAAAAAATAAAAATATATTAGTAAAAATAAAAATATATTTGCGCTCCTTAGCCTTTAATAGTCTTTGAATACTGGGCATTGCTTTCAATTTGTATTTGTCTTGGTTTTCCATCCTCATCAAAGCCAAACATTACCAGGTTTCCTGCATCAATACTTATATTGCTATACATAACTCACGAAAAAAAAATTGTAGAGGTGATCTGCTTTCAGATCGTAGAATATGATTGCTCCACATTAGAGCAAATTTCTCTAATGCAAAGTTTATTCTTGGCAAATAAACATTACGAAGTAATATATATAACCCAGAATCTCGATACAGGAAACCATTTCCCTGAAGGTAGAAAAAAAGTATTTAGTTGTAAACATAGAATATTTTGATTACCCATATATTTATAATAAAACATCGAATATATTTCAATGGCGCATTATATTTCTTATAAACATCGAATATAATTATGTATAAACATATTTATACTGACCCATACATTTTGCAGGGATCGAATATATTCAGTTTTTTCCCCTATGGCTTTCCATAAACATCCAAATATAGTTCTAGAGCAATTACTCCCTTAATAATTAACCCCTGGACAATCACCCCAGGCCATTTACAAGTGGGACAATTACACCTGGGAAAAAATCACTTCATGACAATCACCCCCGAGTGTGTGTGTGTATTTTGTGTGTGGGGGGGGGGGGGGTGCTCACATGATATCTTGTCTTTAGGCAAATGTCTTAGGGGGTAATTGTCCACGGGGGGGGGGGGGGTAAATGTCCTCGAGAGGTGAGTGTCCTAGAGGGTGATATTCCGGGGGGGGGGTTATTGTCCTTGGCGGTTATTTACCAGGGGTTATTTTTCCCGGGGTGATTGTCTTGGGATAAATTTGTCCTGATACGGTCATTTATAAATTACTGTAATAACCAGAATCCTTGTGTGACTTCAACTTTTATGAATTGTTATGGACGGTTATTTTCATGGCAACAATTTTTGTTGGCAAAGTGAATATTTTGTTGTGTTGTATTAGTTGTGATTTAACTGCATTTTACCCAGCGTTCAGCTTTTGCAAAACTGAACCACTTATATAATTTGCGAAATGGTTTTGCAAGTTTCTGCAAATTTCCAAAAAATTATAGTACTTTTGTGCAATTGTACCTCATAAGCCCTAATTTATTAATGATGATGCTAATGATCAAGTATTACACCTTTGAATATAAAATTACACTAATGGAATTGAGTTCATATTGCAGTTTAAAATAAATGTCATTTCAACTGCGGTGTATATTGGATGAATATTAATCTCTTCAGTGTAAGTTAAAATATAAATTGTGCAAAAAAACATATGGGAATGAAAATTGAAGGGGATGAAATTTCTCACAATATGAGGGGGGGGGATGTGTATAATTATGCGCCGTCAATGCAAATATAGGTACTATGAATTACCTTCAATTTGCAGGTAAATTGGCAAAGTTACTTAAATCAAATTCCTTACCAGTGTCGCAGCTTCAAAAGTGGAATGACTAAAAGTGATGCGTTGATTATTTAAGAATAATTTTTTACCTTTAAATGTGTGTATAGGAGGATTGTGATAACTACATAAGAGGAGTGACTACGCTTGGCCAAACCTGCAATAGTAGCAGTTGCAGGGTCTTAGCATGTGGAACCAATGCTGAGCTTCCAAGGTGTGCATTCTGCGGTTATGATGGTTCAATGGTAAGATACGATTTTAAATATCCTTTTATATGGCTAATCTGGCTACGACCCTAAGCACGAGACCAACAGCCCATGAAACCGACAGCCCGCGACACAGAAAGCCCCTGAGACCGCCAGCCCCCGATACAGAAAGCCCCCGAGACCGCCGGCCCCCCTGATACAGAAAGCCCCTGAGACCGCCCCCCCCCCCCCGATACAGAAAGCCTCTGAGACCGCCGGCCTCCCAATACAGAAAGCCCCTGAGACCGCCCCCCCCCATGATACAGAAAGCCCCTGGGACTGCCGGCCCCCGATACAGAAAGTCCCTGAGACCGCCGGCCCCTCTGATACAGAAAGCCCCTGAGACCGCCGGCCCCCCGATATCGCCAGCCCCCAATACAGACAGCCCATCTGCCGATAGTGAATTTGGTCTCATTTACTACAATATTGGAAGTCTCTTAAAATCATTTTCAAGACCCTATCGGATCATGGTCTGACAGGTTAATTTCTACATGAGATTTGCAAATGTATTCCAACAAATTATAATTCTAATGCCAAAGTAAAATGAGTATTTGTGAACTTGCAGGTCTCTCTTTTCATTGGCGGTCTGTAGGTTGCCAATCTTTCTCCAATTTTGAATTATTTTTTACGAATGAGGAGTAAATATATCCACTCTCTTAAAAAGTATCACAGTTACATTGAGGTATACAATCATGAAACCTGGATCAAATATACAATGAATGCAATATTTGAAGAAGTAGTGAATGTTAATTTGAGTTTCTATTTTCACCCTTGATTTTTCTTCTCTAATTCACAGCTGAACTGCTCGTTTATCGAAAATGACCCACCTCAGGACCTACCTTACGATGATACTACTAATTACTCTGGATGCACTTCAGACAATATTGACGGAGGAGAGGTGTTCCAGTATCGGAAGAATGACAATGCAACATTCCTTTATCATGGTAAGTTGCGGAGATTTCGTGGTACATGTATATTACAATTGCATGACAGGTAGTTCACTGGGGTGGTTATCCGTGGGTGGATGTCCAAGGGGTATAGGTGTCCTGATACGACATGTAAGATATACAATTCATGCGGGCGCCTTGCTGCCAAATACATTCATACAAAATGAATACAGTATTTTCGATCACTGTGGAATAGGAGTAAAATGGCACTTAAGTACATATTTAAAATATAATTTCGTGAACATTCATAGCTGTTTCCCCCGCTAAAGAATCTTGTTAAACATTCTCTTTTAAGGTGAACTCCTCTAGCATCGTCAGTGATCTTCGTTCAGCCGATCGACAATAAACTAGCTGGTAGCATTTCTTCTTATCTTCCAAACTCTGGAACAGACTCACTCCTTATCTATCATCACCAACAGTAGACCAATTAATATATATATATATATATATATATATATATATATATATTAATACAATCTATATCAAACTGAGTTCGAAGACATAATCTATTTTTTAATCATGTTTCATTTTCTTTATTTACACTGTCACCGCTTGGTAACTTATATATATAATGAACTCTCACACTGACCAAGGAACGGCATCTAAGAGTGCTTTTCATCCAGTAGTAAATGAGCTACATGCTACCTGTACATGTATGTAATTGGCAACTAGTCATTCAAGATTGTAGGTATTATACCCAATTCACGGACGGTATGCTTAATTCTGTTTATCCTACTACAGTGAATAGAATTTACTATGGACTAACGATAGAATCTGACGTCCCAAAATCCATCGTTGGCTTGGCATCAGTCACCCCCGACGGATTAATAACCGGAAAAGTTATCACAAGGACCGATTCTGAGAAAATGGTTGCTGATGGTGAGTATTTTTATTTGATTTGATTAAAGATAAAGTTGAGTTCTGGTCATGCGATTGCATGGTGAAAGAATAGGTGTGGAATGGATCAGAAAAAGTTGATCATGTAGCATGTAAGTATTTGTGTGTACTGCAAGGTCCTGGAGTCATCAAAATCACAATAAATTTGGCCCAGTCTTGGTAAAGTAACAGGCACTGTACACAGAAAGATGTATATGGGACTACACAAATGGTGTTGGGGCTACTACCCTTGATTTCCTTATCTTGCCGTGCTCATTACTCAGCCAGTATACATTTTCTACCAAAATTGTTTGGCAGGTGACATTTATTTGTAATCGTGAACATTCTGTGTAAGTTTCGTTTGATTCTGTGATAATTTTTTTTGTTTTGTTTTGTTTAACCAGACCTTAAGTTTATCTTGAATTTCTAAGTTTCGTCTGATGTCTTTCTACATGTTCATGTACTTGTGGTTATAGTAATAAAAATAACATCACAAAGCCTGTTCAATGTTTATAAAACTGACAATGCAAACAGAAAGTATATGTACTTGGTTATGTTGTTTTTTGCCCATTTGCAATGTAGTTGTAATACATATCACACATCAAACATTATATTGTTCTCCTTCATTTATTCTTCTTTATATTATTGTCGATGTTGAATGTCGTGTTTTTAATATCATATTAGTATCATCATCATTATGATATCCATATTGATATTGATATTGAATATTATACATCAACAAGTCTCCTTCATGCCTTATTCTTCCTCTTATTACTGTTATCGATGTTGGTGTTGTTGTGTTAATATTATTGAAGTACTATCACCATAATCATTCGGATTTCCATGTTGATATTGATATTGATTTATCACACTTCAACGAGTCTGCTTCACCTTCATTTCTTGTTTGATTGATTTATTTACCAACAGAAATACATTTTATACATTTCATACAATAATTTACATATACAAGAAAATAAACTATTTGTTAATAAAAGGGGCTATAGTAGCACATGTGCTGATGGATATGGATATCTTACATGTGCTATTCTTCTTATTATTACTATCATCGATGTTGATGTTGATGTTACAAATTCATATTAGTATCATCACCATCATCATTATAATTTACATTTTCCTTTGTTATGAATTCAGAGGCACAGTTTGTAGGAACACCTTTTGTCAGTGGTGAGTTTGTCTACTTCCTCTTCCGTGAGTCAGCGCAGGAGTTTGCTAGCTTAAGTGCAGGCCAAGGTATCAGCGTAAACACCTACTATAGCCGAATCGCAAGGATATGCAAGGTCAGTTTTTCCCCACATGTTGGGTTCTTTTATCCACATGAAAGATTACAAGATCATCTTTAAGCCTAGACATTAGAAAAAATCAAGATTGCAAGGTGACAATTCTTCTTTTTATCCTTGAAAATCATCAATCACCAAAACAGGTTTCAGTCTTGATGGAATTGTTCGCTGTATCAGCTTTGAATATTACATCTACAAGGAAATAACGCAGTATACTTTTTAGTCAACATAAAAACTACATGTACAGTAGACTAGTCCACGCAGGCCTATTATTTAAAAAAATAGGAAGGGATCCAAAGAAGGATTCGGGTTCTGTGAGCAGGCTTTTATGTTATTCTTTGTTTGTTCTTTTCGTATTCATTTACCAATATTCCATAGATTGTTAGGTAAGTTTCTTAATGTTGCTTTATACAATTTAGCTATGCACATGATTGTTTTCAAGTGATGGGTGATTATTCTGTAAGTTGAAGAATATATGCTTACGGTGATTATTTTGCATTTTAAAGATTGCATTCTAGATTGAACGACCACATTTCCATAAAATACTGCATTATTTTGTAATTCTCTGGTCAGGTAATGGACATCATTTTTTGTTGTTAATTAAGCATTAATTAGGCACGGTAATAATGATGGCTGCTTTGCCAAAGGCGGGGCCATGATAATAGAGTGCATTGTAATTATTATTAATAATAATATTATCATTATTGTTAATATTATCAGGTGATCTTCAGATCAGCAAATCACCTCTTGATTTCGTCAAAATCTTTCTTTCTTTATTTGTTCTTTCTCGACATGTTTTAAAACCCATACCTTCCAATCACAATCAAGTTTTTACCACTTAATTTCCGAATTTCAGTCCATTGTGACATTAAATTACGTCATGCCTGCATGTTAAAAATCACTCGGCGGCTGCCTAACTTTACCAAAATCTAAAAACGTGCTTCCATTAACCACCAAATTTATGTTCAAATATCGAACCTAACAAATATTCCACTTTCTGGATTTCATTTTGCTAATCGGTTTGACATGACTATTTTTCTGTCAATTTGTTTTCTTCATGTTCGTAGCACGGTATGAAAACAAAATACAGTTGCAAATACTTGACCCGGTAAGCCGCCGCCTTCCCCCAAAACACCCTTTTAACGTGTAATTGAAGGCCAACTGCCAACTTTCATGTGTGTATTCATAATTTGAGGGTGGATAATGTGATTTAATGTATTGCCAATGAACGTTGATTTGAACCCTGGACCTTGGATTGAGAGTCCGTGATAACATACCGTTCTTTGTTTTTTTCAGAATGATGATGGGGTAACTGTTTCTAGTACTATGACCCTCACCAGTTTCTTAAAGCAGCGCCTTGTATGCTCCCAAAGTTATTCCGATGGTTCTTCCTTGGATTATAATGAGATACGTAAGTATAAACAGTATGGAAGAGTGTTTACGACGACGATACTGATAATGTGACGGGATCATCATGGAGATGTTGGTGGTTATACTGATGATGATTATGTGAATATACTTGTAATATAAATGGTTGTATGATAACATGATTGTGATGTTAATGCTAGTAATAACGTGATCTGGATGGTATAAATGATTTACGATGATGACAATAGTGGTGAAGACAAATGATTATAATGTAAAGATGGTGGTAATGGTGGTGGTAGTAGAGATAATGATGATGATGACTGTCGTAGTGGTAGTGTTGGTGGTGATGATGATGATAATTGATGATGAATATGATTATGATTTAAAGATGGTGCCGGTGGCGTTGGTGGTGGTGATAATAATGATAATGATTGTTGTGGTGGTAGTGTTGGTGGTGATGGTGGTGATAGTGATGACTATGATTATGATGTAAAGATGGTGGCGGTGGTTGTCGTGATAATGATGATAAGGTAAAGATGGTGGTGATGGTGGTAGTGGCTATAATGATGATGATTGTTGGGGTGGTAGTGTTGGTGGTGGTGGTGATGATGGTGATTATGATGATGAATATGATTATGATGTAAAGATGGTGGCGGTGGCGATGGTGGTGGTGATAATAATGATAATGATTGTTGTGGTGGTAGTGTTGGTGGTGATGGTGGTGATGATGATGAATATGATTATGATGTAAAGATGGTGGCGGTGGTGGTCGTGATAATGATGATAAGGTAAAGATGGCGGTGATGGTGGTAGTGGCTATAATGATGATGATGATGAATATGATTATGATGTAAAGATGGTGGCGGTGGCGGTGGTGGTGGTGGTGATAATGATGATGATGATTGTTGTGGTGGTAGTGTTGGTGGTAGTGTTGGTGGTGGTGGTGATGATGATGAATATGATTATGATGTAAAGATGGTGGCGGTGGTGGTGGTGATAATGATGATGATGATTGTTGTGGTGGTAGTGTTGGTGGTAGTGTTGGTGGTGGTGATGATGATGATGACTATGATTATGATTTAAAGATGGTGGCGGTGGTGGTCGTGATAATGATGATAAGGTAAAGATGGTGGTGATGGTGCTAGTGGCTATAATGATGATGATGATTGTTGTGGTGGTAGTGTTGGTGGTGATGATGATGATGATGATGATGAATATGATTATAATGTTATGATGATTGTTGTGGTGGCGGTGGTGGTGGTGATAATGATGATGATGATTTTTGTGGTGGTAGTGTTGGTGGTGGTGATGATGATGATGATGAATATGATTATGATGTAAAGATAGTGGCGGTGGCGGTGGTGGTCGTGATAATGATGATAAGGTAAAGATGGTGGTGATGGTGGTTAGTGGCTATAATGATGATGATGATTGTTGTGGTGGTAGTGTTGCTGGTGGTGATGATGATGATGATGAATATGATTATGATGTCAAGATGGTGGCGGTGGTAGTGGTGATAATGATGATAATGATTGTTGTGGTGGTAGTGTTGGTGGTGGTGATGATGATGATGATGATGAATATGATTATGATGTAAAGATGGTGGCGGGGGTGGTCGTGATAATGATGATAATGTAAAGATGGTGGTGATTGTTGTAGAAGTGGCGATAATGATGATGATGATGGTGCTGATGATAAGGAGGAAGAGGAGTGGGAGCAGGAAGAGGATGGTAGTGGGGGAAAAAAGGAAATTGTGGAAAAGATTTATTCTAATCAACTAAAATCCTGTCTGACTAAGTCTATTTTAGAGAATAACACATATTACAAAGAACAATTAATTATTAATGACGTATCAGTATAATTATGCCAAATCTATTTTCTCAGAGTTAACAAACTTGTTTCTTACTTACAGAGGACTTCGCCCTTAGTGATGATGGTACAATGATCCATGCTGTTTTCACCAGTGGACAGTAAGCCTTGTACTGGGTTTTAATGCATTTTGTTGTCTTTCTCAGTGATATATGCAGTCTTTAGCAGGGGAAGAGAGTAACCTCACTCAAGAAAAACTGAAATTGTGGGGCAAAAATATTTACTGAAAAAAATATCCGGTGTAGTTGTAAGGGTACCCTTGTACAGATAATGAATACTTGTTCACTGGCATTACAACTAGCTAGATTAACTTAGAGATATCATAGAGTGTACCGTGTTATTGTAAATGAGTTGAAAAGAAATGCAAAAAAAAAAAAATGAAAATACCATAACCGTCTTGCCAGCCTTTCCTTTTTTTTATACTGAAAGGGGGTACCATCTCTTAACAGTATGCTCACTACAATAGTATTAAGTTTCAAGGAAGGGGATGTTATATTAGGCTATACTTAGTTATTTTACAATTTACTGTTTGAACATTTTAACCTCAAATCATAACATTCAATTAATAATATCTAGCAATATTGAATTGAGATCATTACAAAATATGTAATGTGTTTTGTAATTTTTTTGCCACGTTCAGTTCAATACTGTCTTCACATAATGTACAGTTAATGTTTAAAAGAGATATTCAACCTCAAAACTGTTACCAAGAAGTATGATAGTAAAAATTTGCAAAATGCACAGGCTCTTCTTTTCTCTAATTAAGGTAGCTCCTTGGTCTACTGTGAATTAAAAAAACTAACACTGTATGTACCACACGAATGTTACCAAGAAGTATGATTGTCATTTACAAGCTCTTCTTTTTTCTACTCAGGTAGCTACTTGATCTACTGAAAATAAAGAATGACATTATCTTAACCTCCAAAATGTTACCAACAAGTATGGTAGCAACTTACAAGTTCTTATTTTTTTCTACTTGAGGTAGCTTCAAGATCTACGAAAAAAAAATTGATGTAAAATATATTAAAAATGGTCCATATTACTTTCATACCATGTTGTTGATTGCAAAATGTATTGACATTATTATGTTATTTTTAGCATTGAACGTTACTGATTGGCATGTTAATCCTTCCCCAAATTCCCTAACAGTTGGGGCGGTGAACGGTGCAGTGGTTGCAATGTCCAAATATCTATTATCATATCATTATATGAGTTTTCATACTTTCTGCTCAAAAATATTAATGATACCTGTTTGAACTTATATACACCTGCCAGGGCATTGAGGTCGGCCAGTGATCCTCTCCGTCTCACATATTCAGTTACCCGCCCATTAGCCGGTGATTGGACACTTACTGTATCTGCTTCAAAATATTGGAATGATTTACCACTTCGAATTAGTTATTACCTTCAGAAAGGCCTTAATTTTGTTTGCAGTTTGTAGTTGTAAGACTGTTTTTTTTCTAATTATATGTATTTATGTATTTTTTTTATTCACTGTAAGCGCTTTGGGCCTTATTGGAAAAGCGGTATAAGTAATAATAATGATAATAATAATAATAATATTAATAATAAAAATAATAATAATAATAATAATAATAATAATAATAATAATAGTAATAATAATAATAATAATAATAATAATAATAATAATAATAATAATGATAATAATAATATCGTGTGTTATTTTTTCTCCAGGAATGAAGCGCCACAAACAGCTCTCTGTGTTTTCGATCTGACTTCAATCAATGAGACATTTAATGAGGGTGATTTCTTCGGGGCTGATGGTGCGGTTACCAATGATCTTTGGAGAGTATATGATGGAGATGAAGTGTCGCCGAGGCCTGGTTTGAATGTAAGTCCATCTTTCAAGTTAAATTTTAATTACCTGTCTTGCAATTATTCTTTGAAAGAAAACAAATATGGAAGCTATTGGAAAATGTTGGTTTCGTGTATGCATGTAGTTCATAACAATTAATGTTTACTTTAGGATTTTGGAATCACTCAAATGAAAGTAGACTGACTCAAAAATTACATAAACCGGGAACAGAAATGGGTGTTTTGAACTGCACACACATGTGGCATAAACGTTTGGCTCATGCTTGACATGTGTATTTCGTATTACTTTGAAAGTAGGGCATTTAAAAAGCGACCTATTTTAGGGAACATTTCTACTGTGATATACTTCCAAATTAACATAACGAGAATGATAAAGCTCACGAATTATTCTTCGTCTGTGCAAGAACCCAATCTTCTCCTTCTCAAGAGAAACAGGCATGACCAAGTTTTTCTTTAAAAAGTCAGAGAATCTTGTTAAAACAAAAGGTTTGAGAAAAATCAGACATCTAATGATTTGTGTTGTTGAATGTAATGAATGATATGAAGATCAATATCTAATGAAGGCTAACTGACAACTCTGTAATGACAATGTATTGTCATAAACTCCCTAGT
The DNA here is from genome assembly GCF_000002235.5 of Strongylocentrotus purpuratus. Classification (NCBI taxonomy): domain Eukaryota; kingdom Metazoa; phylum Echinodermata; class Echinoidea; order Camarodonta; family Strongylocentrotidae; genus Strongylocentrotus; species Strongylocentrotus purpuratus. The sequence goes on from NW_022145606.1 coordinate 20,835,973, forward strand.
CGCCTATTTTGGTGTGAATTTAATATCACAAATAAATTTCTCCTACAAACCGTATTGATGTGTACCTCTGCCCGAGTTAAAATGAGAACAAAATGGTATGCTGTGTAACACCTATATGGTATTCTTTTTATTTCTTAGCACACAAAGAGGGGAAATTGTTGATTAGGTTATAATATATGAAATGAATAGTGAATATAAAGTCTTATGACTTAAAGGATGCTTTGTATTCATCATTCAACCAATCTTCTCCTGGCTTAACATATATGCTATCTAACCATATTCCCCCTTTGTAGTGCTCCGATCCAAACACAGCCGAAACAGACTTTGAGCGTGATTACAACCTAATGAGTGACCATGCAGTTGGGACACTTCAGTTTTTCCTGCTTGGGGACCGCTTCTCTGATTTGGAAATGACTTCTAAAAACGGCAAAGAAATCTACATTATTTCCTCAGGTAGTAAATAATAATAATAATAATTAGCTTTTATATAGCGCTTATTACAGATGTCTCTAAGGGGAGCCTTCCAAAGTTGCGACTGTGCCCGGACGCGTCGGGGCGCGATGAATAGAACAGTCGCGTCCCAAGAGACGCATTGAGGCGCAAAGGGGCGCGAAGGGGCGCAATAGTCACCCTCACCTGATTCTTGCATATGAAAAGAAACCGTCTATTGTTAGTATAAACCCGCTCTATTCTTCTTGCGCCCTTTTGCGTCCCACCAGGCGATGGAAGATTATCTCTCCCGTCATTGTTCTCGCTCGTGATGCGCAGTACAGCTTAAACTTGATATACAGAAAGTATTTGTCGGCCAAAGCCTGACTTCCCCTCCTACGGTTTTCGTTCTGATAAACTTTCCATTGTTTGTACAAAAATGATGTATTCTTCTCGCGTCGCGATCTATTCTTCTCGCGCCGTTTTGCGTCGTAACGGGCGGGGTATTACCTTTCCAATCATTGTGGCGAAGCTTTGCGATGTACATTACTACAGCACAGCATGAACTTCTCTGGTGGGATCGTCTTTGTTTTGTTTTTTTTTTTGTTTTTTTTTTGGGGGGGGGGGGCAATCAACACACTCGTTCATCTTGATCAGAATACATTATGATTTATTTTTGTTGGGTTTAATACGCCTCCTTTTAATTTTTGTGACGACTGTATTAAATGTGAAATAAAGATGACTATGTACGATTAATGGTTGTTTAATTGCGAGCTTAATTGTCCCCAACAACAAAAAATAAAAGACGAATGATGTGAATGACCACATGTATGCGGTTATAGTCGGCAAATTGATTACTGTTTGGGTCGCTTGTGTATGTTTGTAATTTGAATGATTATCAACATATTTGTATAATTCCCACATCGCGATATGATTCTAGCGTCGTATAATGGACAAAGGAATTATCTTTCTCTCCCGTCATTAATATTCACGCTACGCAATGCACATCGCCACAGCCTGAGCTTGGAAGAATTTATATTTTGTCAGTCAAATCCTTTTTTTTCTCCTCCCATGACTTGGTTCTAATAAATCAAAGGTTTGCTTATTAGGGATAAGAAGGATAACATCAAACAAACGATTTACTCAAGATGACGCTCTTTTCATTTCACCTCGCTGTTTGATAAAGTAGAGTTTTACGGAGCGAATACAAAATAAAAGTTCGCTCTAAGGCCAAATAAAAAAATGATTTATTAGTGTCCTGTTTTTTCGAAAACTAGGAAGGAGGAGGCCCTCTCTTTTCTTTTTTTTTTCTTTCAAAATGGCCGCTCAAAATGGCCGCTCGGTACATTTTCCCTGACAGTCGGGCTATTTTTCAAGATGGCCGCCGAAATCTTTTAACTTTTTAAAAAAATTCAGTAATAGATCCATTTTAGTATTGTTTTTCATGTGTTTTTTTTTCAATTTTTTTTCAATTTTTTTAAATTAAAAAAAAAAAAAAATTAAAACAAATTTCCCCAAAAATAAAAAATAGGAGGCGGCCCCCAAAAAGGAAGCAGGCGGGGACGCTAAACATGTATATTTTGTTAAGTGTCCTCAGGGAAAAAAAAACATAAAATGCCATGGCAGGATTTCACGCCCGAGATTTGCCTTCGAAAATTGCCCGTCCAAAAGGCGTTTTAAATCATAATAATTCCATAGCTCTTTTTAAAAGTGCAATAAATAGAAAAAAGAGTCCGGGAACTATATCGAGATTATAAAACACGTGTGTCATGAAGATGTAAACAAAAAAGCGTAGCCTGATGGTGATAAAGTTGAGCAGCAATTGGAAATGCAATACAAAACATTAATCAGTTCATGATGATAATTAATCATTCGACACGATTGCAAACATTGATTTCTGCTCTAACATTCGAATCATTTATTCGTAGATTTGTATAATTAAGTGGCGAAAGTGAAATTTTGAAATCTTAATGCACAGATACAAAAAACATACCAAATATGTTTTGATTCTTATTCTAAAAAAAAAAACCCGGCAAATTTTAAAAGATCTTTTTAAAAGGAGGGAGGCGCTATAGCCCAGTAGTAGAGCAGAGCAGCTCGTAACCGGGAGCTCCCTGGTTAGAAACCAAGTCGATATGCTATTGTAAGGCATAACTCAACATTACATTTCGTTCGGAGAGGATCTTAAAGCTACAGTCCCATATACGTCCCGGACCGTCCCGGACCATCCCGGACCCCATCCGGGGTGATCCGGGATTCGGTCCGTGTTGACACCGTGTTGGCACCGGGGTGGTCCTGGATGGTCCTGGATGGTCCTGGATGGTCCTGGATGGTCCTGGGCGGTCCGGGAGTCGACCCCGGATGTTTTTGACGGTCAAAAACTGCCGGGGTGGTCCGGGACGGTCCGGGACAATAGTTTGATCCGGGGTGATCCGTGTAGCCACCGTGCTGGGTCCGGGGTCATCCGTAGTGGCGCCGGGGCGGTCCGTGTTGATCCGTGGCAGTCCGGGAGTGAGTTATTGACCGCCCAGGACCATCCAGGACCATCCAGGACCACCCCGGTGCCAACACGGTGTCAACACGGACCGAATCCCGGATCACCCCGGATGGGGTCCGGGATGGTCCGGGACGGTCCGGGACGTATATGGGACTGTAGCTTAAAAGCATCACACTTTTTTTAACAATACATCCCGGACCATCCCGGATCACCCCAGACCATGGTCCGGGATGGTCCGGAGTGGTCCGTGCTCGTCCGTGCTGGTCCGGCTTTATATGGGACTGGGGCTTAAACCCGCCGGTCCCCTGTTTGCCTAATTCAGAGCATACACATGCTTCATATAGCAGTCAGGAAAAAAAAAGCGAACGGTACAGGAAGCTACCTTTTATGGATAGGCCTAAATTGAAGGTTTGGCTTAACTAGGGAGAAGAAGGATAACATCAAACAATAGATCTACTCATGATGACGCTCTTTTCATTTCACCTCGCTGTAAGATAAAGTAGAGTTCTATGGAGCGAATACAAAAGAAAAGTTCGCTCTAAAGGTAAAAACATAGAATGCCGTGGCAGGATTTCACGCGGCCAAGCAAGACTATTGTTTGATCGCTATAATTGTCCGACTTGCTATAGATTCTTGTTTAGCTACACATTAAGGTTGCTCGCTAGTTATAAGGACCGCTATTCATTGGACAACTATTCATGAAGACCGCTATTCGTAATTTGAGAACATGGTCATTATGTATAAGGGTCATGAATTCGTAATACGACATCCCCTCCCCAAAACTAAATAAATAAATAGAAAACATGAATAGATTAATAAACTTAACTAATGATACAATAACAAATAATGCCCGGTAATTGGGAATAGCCGCCTATGAGCGCAACAACTATTAGCTGCTCAAAGAGCTGTCTTTTGTCATTGCGTTGCAAAAACAAAGTGCTTTTAAAAGTTACATGTACTATAATATCCGTATGTTATATAACACCCAATGTGAACATGACGTGTTCAGGCCTTATAACTATATACAGTGCACGTTAAAACAAAAGACTTTACTAGCGCTAGCTAACAAATATGCAACGTCAAAACGTCACGAACATTGAAGATAACAAATTGTTAAAGGTGAAATTCAAAGAAAATCACAAATATGTCAACTAATGTATTACTAGAAACTGGTAAGCTAACAGATGGCCATCGTACAAGTTTGAGGTCAGCTACATATCGGGTGATTTATAAAAATAAAAATACAACCACCTCCATAGCAGCTGGGATATACGAGAGATTCGCCAGAAAAAAAACGATGTTTTAATGACGTCACAACAGGGACCAATACTGCCCAAGCAGACGACATCCCATAAAGAATGAACATAATTGCAAAGCTATTATTTGTCAAATTATAATGAGTTTAGTGTATATAAATGTACTGGCACGTCAAACCGATCAAAAGGGGACATGACCCGATTCTGATAACTAAAATCTTTTGCTTGTAAATACACAGGATAGGGGTTAATTAACAATCAAAGAAACCAGACTTTCAAATTGAAAAGCCCCCGGATTGATATTAAGGGCGGCATTTGTTCCCTCTTAAAACGCCGAACATACCGCGGTGTCTGCAGCTGAATATACAATGGCGTCTTATTTTGTTTACAAGCGACAGATTCCTTTATTTTTGTATCGCTGCATTTGTCATCAAAATAAAACCATGCGCGGGGTTTAGAGTGAGGCAATAGATTACACATTTAGCCTGACGGTAGTGAAGTAAGAGAAAGAACTCAAGAGAAGATGAAAACACAGGCACTGAAAATGTGTGAGATGTCATGGGACATCGTCTGCTTGTGCAAATCATGTCCCTGCTGTGATCTCACACATCTCAGCAGCCTTCGGAGAGCTATTCAGGTGCTATGCCGGGGCTGTATTTAAGCGTTTTGTAATTTATAATAATCATTACTTCGAATGTTTCCAAGCATTGAATTTTGATAACCTTGTCGAATCAAAGTTTCAACTTTGCAATAAAGAAAATAAAGCTAGATTTAAAATCAATGAATATCTACTTTAAGACAAATGACACCACCAATAAAGTTTCTTCGCGAAGAAATATTCGATCGAATTTCATGTTTGGAACAGATAGGCGATTTCGAATTGTTCCATCTACCGAAACGTTTTGATGATGCAGGCTCCCGACAATACGACTATCATTTTTGTAATATCTTTAATTTGCAGATGTTTGTTTGTTTTGTATGACATATTTATAAACGCCCTATAATCTTATTTCAAGCCGAATCTTTCAATCTCTTTGATTATAAGTATCATTTTTTAAATCACGGGTATTTAAATACAATAGCTGATTTTGCGAAGATTTAGAGAACCTACGTTTCTATTCTTTAAATCGATCTTGCATGAGAAAGAACAGAGTGATGATATAGATATATGACCTATTTTGATCGGATGACAGAACAAAATAAATGTAATATGAACCAAATAATGTGTCAAAACATACAGAAGGAATACAATTATACATATCGTTTTTGTTTTGTTCGTGAAGAAATTAATATAATACAAGTATTGAACACATTAATGAACAGAAATGAACAATCATAACAACGTCAACGCCTACACAACTTCGATGTTTGGGAGGAATATAACAATCAGAACAACAATCTAAATCAATGTCTTGTACGTAAAATAATAATAAAACATATCAGTAGCCAACGTGAAAATTTTAGAGTCAAATCTTTCAAGATGAGAGCGGACACACACGCGAGGATTACATGAATAACTAATGCGTAGGAATGGGCGCGAAAGCTTTTCAAATTCACAAATTCACAATTCACAAAAAGCGCTTCGCCTTTAAGCGCACCCCCCCCCCCCCCCCCACCCCGAATGAGTGTTATGTAGGGTACGCATATGCATTTTCCCTCCTTTTGAAAACAGTCCCCTAAGTCCGGTGTGTAAAGTCAATACGGGCCGGATTTGTGTGTACTAGACGAGCCGGACTTTGGTGCGTGAAAAGTACCCCTTTACCAGACAGTAACAATGAGTCTCCAAACAATAGCCAGATTTGATATTCATATTGTGAGCATGTGCTTAGTTATATCGGGATTCCCTGGTTATATTAAAGACGTGGGCTAATATCTGTTTGCCCAGTATTTCTCGCTGATTGTTTGACCAACATTAAATTGCTATTGTCCAGCTGACTTTTCTAAAGGCTTTTCTACCCTCGGCGCTAAAGGGATTGCGGAAAATTTCAACACTATTTGTGTTTCTTGATGACCCAGTAGAAGAAGAATAAGGGCTCCCTGCCCCCCCCCCCCCCCGAAAAAAAATGTCCCAAAACAACGCAATCATTATTAATTCCGTTTACTACTTGATACCAACACGTGCATGATGGATCCCCCTGATGGATCCTTATTTAGACGGTGAGACAGTTCTGTTACGAGAAGCAATTCAACGAATTGCCATGGCTTGTATTTGTTCTAGAACGCACTACGCTCTTTCGATAACACGTGGCCCCTATTCAGCACAATATATACGTATTTTAGTTATTCTTAACAATGACCTAGATCTAAAACTGGCCGCGGATGTAACCCCCCCCCCCCCCCCCCCCTTCGTCGCAAAGAAATATTCGATAAAATTCTTTGATACGGGCACAGTGTATTTAATTTTGTTCGTAACATTAGTGTTTTGCAAAGAAAGAACATTCTGAAAATGAGCGTCTTCCTTCTAACGAAACATATTGATGATGTTCCCGACAATACGGATATCATTTGCATTAAAAAAACATCGTAATACAGATAAAACGCTTTTTAAATCCAATTCATGGAGAAACTACGACATTCTGGATTAAGTATCATTTTCAACATCACGGATTTAAAAATACGTTCTCTAATTTTAAGAAGATTCAAAGGATCTATGAAATAACAGACTGATGATATAATTATATGATTTATAATGATCATACGACAGAACTGTTTACAAGATGCAACAAAAATTGTTTTAAAAAAAACAAGAAAATCGAAACATGCGATAACATCGCTATAAGGAAATATAAAATTACAATTAAAGTGTCAAAACATGCACGAGGAAAACAATGTCAGAGAGAGTGGGGGTAAGTATAAAATAAATTTGTTTTTTTCGTGAAGAAATCAATTTGTATTAAAATTGATACAGTATATTGAACACAATCATGAACAGAACAGGAGGAGATGAAAAAAATGAACAATCATGCCAACGTTAACGCCTACAGAACTCCGATTTTGAGAGGAAAATAAACAATCAGAACAAACATTGTAACCAATGTCATGTATGTAAAATAATATTAAAACAAATCAGTAGCCAAAGTAATGCTTTTCAGAGTCAAATTTCGCAAGACGAGAGCGACACACAAGCGGGCACTACATGAATAAATAATGCGCCGGACCGGGCGCGAAAGGGCGCGAAAGCTATTCAAAGTTTAATCTCCCATTCACAAATGTCAAGCGCTTCACCGGGGCGCGCCCCGGCGGGGTAATTTCGTAACAATGAGACTCCAAACAATAGCCAGATTTTAATGAGCTGGCAACCAACTGAAGTCCTCTCCTATCCGACGCAAAAAGGCGCTAATGGGCGCATAAAGGCGCCTCCTTTGTTCTCATATCCTGCTCTGCGCCCCGACGCGTCGCGGCACAGTCGCAACTTTGGAAGGCTCCCCTAAGCGCTTTACAAATATACTATTACCTCGGTCATTGTATTCAGTGCTTGCCCGCACACACTGTGTGCACAATCTCCACTCCCTGGGGAGCATTCCAGTCAGTCACTTCATTTCCAAAGGTGTAACGCATGATCATTAGAGCAACCAATAACTACCTCCTAATATAATAATTGCCCACATATTTTGTTATTAAAAAACGGGTTTTAAAATGGGATTTAAATAGTTTCATAGCCTAGATGTGTTTTGGGGCTTAACAAAATAAGCATTCACAAAAAGGTTAATCGTCCTCTTAAAAACACCTTTACAACATGGCATAATGGTGTGAAATTTCTTTAAAAAGCACACCTCTTTAATATTCAAATCTGCATCCCTGAACATTACACATTTTCAGAATGGCTAAAACTATTCTTATGTTGCTTTAATCTTTGTACAGATGGAGGCATCTTGTGGAATATCTTGTCAATTAATTCCTTGTATTAACTATATAATTCAAACTGGCCTGATTTTCGATGCACTTAAACGTCACCCCAAAAGTTACTGTTTTTGTCCCCTTTTTAAATGTAATTAACGGCAACTTCGCGCATCAAAAATCCTACGTGTAATGAATTATGTTATAAGATAGGAAATTGCGAAATTTAAACACTTTGTGTCATTATTAAAACAAATTGCTGTGGTTTATAACGGTATATCTGATGAAGGCTTTCGGTCGTTCCGTATTGTATGCCGTATCACTTTAATCTTGATTTTCACAGAAAAGGGATGCCTGTACGAGGTTGAAGTAGATACTACCGAACCAGATTTGGGAGATCCTTGTCACGTGAGTAAAAGATCTTTAAATTATTAATTTTACCCTTCGACTACGAGTTATCTTAATCCCTTAGGCTTAAAGATAAAGACCAGTTATGGTCATGCGATTGCTTTGTGAAATAAACGTTGTGGAATCGATCAGAAAAGGTTGATCATCTAGCATATAAGTATTGGTGTGTAGCCTATTGCAAGGTTCTGGAATCATCAAAATGATAAGAAATTTGGCCCAGTCTTGGTAAAGTTACAAGCACTGTTCACTGAAAGATGTATTTGGGACTACGCACACGTGCGTGACACGTGCGTTTATCTCTCATATACCAAACGATAAACTAATTTACAAATATATCAATTAGTAGGCGGTTTCCTGGCAAAAATGTTATCATCATGAATTAGTCAAAACATATTCTTCCACATGATTGGTAATTAGAGCTTCCATTTAATGTTTTGAAATTGGAGAGTTTCCAATACTGGTCTTTACCTTTTACAGGGACCACCCGGTTCATTTAGGCAGTGGGTTAATTTCTAGGAAAGTAACGTAATATGTTATAAGACAGATACAAGTATTGCAGCCAATGCCAAACGAGTATTTAAGTCACGTGTTTGTTTTCCATCACTGCCCGGCTATGCAATTTGTATGCAACACTCGTGAACAGCACCATGCAACTTCAACACAGAACACTGTTCCACCATAGAGTTACACATTAAAGGGCCCCTCCAAACCAACGAACTTAGTATTTCAAAACATCAACACATCTCTACTTTTTAATTTTCCAGCCTAATTTTTTTCAGAAAATGTCTATATTGACCAAAAAATGATAAACACGGTCCCGTGGCTTGATGACGCATTTTACAGGATTGCAGGAATGTCCTTGTACTTTTGTCCTACAACAAAGGATCTTACAATCTCATTGTAATTCATAATTGGGAATGACGAATGGCCAGAAACGTTCTGGGATTATCAAGTGCATATTATTTCTCGGATAAATGTCTTTTTTAAAAATAATATTATAGTTTGCATTTTTAAAGACATTTTAATGCCTAAATCATCTTACTTTTCACCAAAAAGTCGAGAGCAGGCAGTCTTTTCATTATTTTGCGTGCGTGTTCTTGTCAGCCTGGCGTCAGTTTCCTTAAAAAAATATATAAAACGAGTGGGCAAAGAGTCCACGGTGTTTATTTTTATCATTATGAGTTGGCATAGTTGCTTTGAGATTGCAGCTTAGTTTTTTCTTTTTTTCCAATTCTATGGCTGGGATCTGCCAATAATATCAAGCCTCCAAGACAGGATTAGGATGCAAAAAAGGAGAAGACTGTGGAGGACTGCAGCTGAGAAAAGGTTTAGTCTAGACTAAAGTTATATCTGGTCTATATGTTATCAGTCTGAGTCAGTTGACAATCTACAGTGCGTCCCGGAAAAAACGAAAGCGAGAATTATCGATGTTTTTATCATAACTTAATCACAATTATAATTGATAAATGACACATATTTGTCAAGCTTAGATCCTTTTCTTTCATTTGATACTACTCGTATAATGCATATTTCACGCATGAGTGATTAAAATCAATTTGAAAGAGGAAACCAAAAAGTCAGTTGGCGGACGGTAGCTGAATTTCAAAGAGAAAATCACATTTCCAGTAAGTTGAGTATCTGCTCTTTCCTATGACACCTCAATCAGGAAAAAAGAACTAGGAATAGCAGATTTCTGTTTGTTTAAAACAGTGCTTGTATTTCCTTAATTGTATTAAACAAATTCGTTTTCACTGGCTGACTGCCGTAGCAACAAACGGAATTAACAAAAGACTTAACTCCGTTTCGTTGACAATCAGCCATGCATGAAGTCTTTCGTCTACGGTTTCGTTTTTTCTGGGACGCACTGTACTGCATATTAGGTCTGCTTCTGCCTCTACCTCAGGCGCCTCGTCGAGCTCTAGTCCGGGCTCCGGCTAGAACTGATTGGCCCGAATTCATAAAGGATGTTTGTCGACAAACCTTCTTTGTAAATTCGGGCCACACGGTTTGATGTTACTGTAGTCAATTGTCAGCGTTTGTTCAGAACTGTGAGTGTGTGACAATATTTTCGACCCACGACTCCGGTGTGGAGATACCCTACTATAACATACACAAAATCAACAAAATCTTCAACAGTTATTCAAATAATGCTCATGGTTCAAAAATCGTTATCTTTCTTACCTGTTTCGTGTCGATTATCTTACCTTTTTTTTGGAGTATTTTTCCTCAAAACGAAGACATGCTTTTTCTCACAGGTTTCACGGCAAACCGCTGCAAAATACAAGTGCCTACCGACGATGGGATGCGGGTGCACCCGCGTGCGTGAAGTTAACGACCGTAATAATCATTAACACTTCATAATGTGAATTGCTTGTATGAATGTATTGAGGATCTGAGATTACAGTTGTTACAGGCGTCCGTTCATATTTGCGTACATTATATATCACGTCTTCCATTATAAATAATATGAAGAATTATCCCTGCATTGTTAATAACCAATCTTGACCTGTGCTCTTCTTATTTTTTCTACACTGACTGCAGTAGTATCTATACAATTGTAAGTACTTTTACTTTCTTTGTTAATATTCATGATAATTATTGTCCATAAATTGATATTGAAACTCTCTTTCTCTCGCCCTTTCTTTCTGTTTCTGTTCCAATTTACAGAATCCTGTAGTTTCTCGTCCCATCAAAGACTTGGAGCTTGCCCCTGACAACAGCTACCTGGTTACAACACTTGATAATGTTGATCTCTTAAGTGATTGCACCGGTACGTATCCAATTTTTGTCATTTATATCTTGTGTTTCCACAGGATTTCATATCAATTCCTTCGCGCTCCTTTTGGGAGATCAACCGACCCGCGCGCATTTTATATTACATGACATATGGTAAAATTCTCGACATCTTTTTACACTTTTCTTTACCATTAAAAATCGAAATTGAGAATAATATCCTCAATCGAGATATGAGAAGAAGGAAACATTTCCTTTACATTCCATGTAAAACCATGCCCTTACTTGAAAAAAAACCTCCGTCACTTTGACGTTGAACTTTACAATCCATTTAAAAAAAATTACTCTCTCATACACAATGTCAATGGATCGGTCGTACTGTGCTCGATTGCCTTTCAATAAACCAATCTTTAACTTTGCAGCAACGCGTTTTGCGTCAAATTTGTAAATCCTCAATCACAGACAATGACATATGATACGTAAGCTTTTCATACATATAAATTTCATTTTGATTGATTCATTTTTAGCTCCGTCATTTTTCATGTCAAATCATGCTTCATGTCCCATTTTAGAAGCCCGACCCAGGGTTTTGTGCCAGCTAGCCGTATGCATGTACGTAATGCTATGCATACACATATAACTGAACATGCATAAGTACAGTACATGTACACACGCAGCGCAGCGCGTACGAGCGCACTGCACTACATTTCATTGGGTCAGTACCATTATGAAAATAGGGTAACAATGAGTGGGATGGGTTTAGTGCCGTCACAATAAACTTGCGCATTACACGCGTACGTATAATTAGAGCAATTTATGCACCCCCAAGAAATAATGAATACAGCCCGACCTCTCTACACACAGAACTGCACAGATACCGCACAGTCCGGTCAAGGCGGTACGCGTAGCGTTAAACGGCCAAATTTACAGAAATTGTGAGGAGCGCTTTTGCTATGAAAGGAATTGATATGTCAGGAACCATTTTCCCCTTTATTTGGGTTTTTCGGGTGTGTGCTTTTTTAGTAATGACATCATCTGATTATAATGCTAACATGTATGACGGAGCGTCCAGAGAGGGATTCTTTCCCGGATCAATATGGTTGATGGGAATTGAAGAATAGCTTTGAATGAAGCTTTACTGACCTAGCTCAGCTTGCACTCAGCAGAGTAGAGAATGGAGCGCCTTGCGTTTCAAATCCACCAATATTTACCAATTTTCTCGGCGCTTTCATCCGACCATTAGGCCGTACAAAGCCCGTAAAGAGAACCATACGGACGCCACAGACTATTTGACCACACATGCCGTAGAAATGTGGAAATCGGGAGAGTCCCGTACGGTCTCTAAAATACACGGCAAGCCGTCGGGTAAGGAAAGTCATACGGGTCTTTCTAGACCAAGGTTATTTTAGGGGGTAATGATGATTACAGGTCTCTCGAGAAAAGCTGTTTTAACTGATAATGCATGTGGTTATATAGAGAACCATATTATAATCGCACTCGATTAAATATTCACCAAACAACAACAACAACAACAACAATGTGTTGTGTGTTATTTACATGCTTATCATTTTTTCTTCTCCCGAATAGTATATCAAGCACCGCAAGAACCAAGTGTATCTCCACCAGGTGGAACATACAGGGTACCACCAAACTCAACCTTTGACATCATCTACGACACTCTGGTGAACGGGTTACCATGTATTATGTCAAACGGAGAAGACATCAATGAATGCAATATTGACACAGCGTATCGACTGTTGAAAAAAGATTGCAACGGGAATCTGGTCCACATGAGTATCCTAATTTTGGATAATACCACGGTCACGTTCAACGAATCCAACCTGAACTACACGATCCAACCCTATGGTATGTTTGAATCTTTCACTCATTAGGTTCATATGGACATAGCTATCATTCCACAATGATGCCCGTATTATATAGGTGTAAGATAGTCGACAATAATTGAGTAACGTCTCAGTATGGCACTTACGTCCCTGAGTAATGCATTGTTTCTGCTTTGCTTTTCCCCATCCAGGGGTATAAAGGGGAACACAATAAGATGCGAATGTAACTGAGGCGGGAAAATTATCATATCACGATAAGGTTGTGCTCTATTAAGTTAAACCTGACGCCTGGTCTAAACTCGCTTTTGACAAAAGAAATTAAGACCGAGGTTAAATTGTCTTTCTACTGTACTATTACGTTAGACCCGTCAGAGAGACAAAAATGTAAAAGAACAGTGTTTTTCAAGGCAAAGTATTAGGTAATCAGCGATTGGTAGGTGTACCGCGCATGTGCAGTACATGCAGACAATGAGCGAATTTGTGAACCTCCTTCACAAAACCACCCCAAAAGTCGCTTAGAAGGCTTATATGGTTATTCGTTATAGCTAAGTAAAAGGCCTATTCGGTCATGATGGTCAAATTTAAAATATACTTATATTGGGTAACGAGATAAGCAAGCGGCCGGTGGTGTGAGTCATTTGGATACTTCACGCAGTTTGTGGGATCATGAATAATCACATTTTATCAATTATGGTAATATTTATATATTATCTGTTCAGAACCAGAAGGCAATTACATCTATGCTGTATAGTCTCTGAGAGAACGCCCTTTTCGCTTCAAAGATGATTTACTTTGCAGATGCAGTGAAACCTGTCTTTTGACCACCTCTCTATAAAGACCACCTTTGTATGAATAGTATCCATATACTTCGTCACCCTCAAGAAAGAAAATTGTTCAACCTTTCTAGAAAGGCCACATGTTTCCCTTTGGTGACCTTAATATACAGGTTTGACTTTAGCTTGTGATGTCAATTTTAGGCACGGTGTCACGCTTTTTTATTGCCACCATATTGCATGGATTATATTTGCCAAAAAGATTTTCTATCAAAAGGAACTTTGAGAAGATTTGATCTAAGGAAATTTTGAGTCATATTTCACAAGTGCGAAAAGAATCCTCAGAAGATTCATGTTAAATGTATCTTTATTATTATTATTATTGTGATGTTCAGATATTCGGCATTGTGGAAAGGTATATCCAGATGCAATAGATGATAATAACTGCTTATCTAAAGAAAACATGTCTTTCGTTTGCATTGTCTGTGTTTTCTAGATTCATGTCTATAGTTATATTACGAGGTTATTAAAGAAAGGGATCCCTTTCCTTTTATTTCAGATCACTACTCGGAAAATGAACTTGGACTAAGATGCGGTCAATGGGAAGAAGGCAAATTAAACAACTATGCATAACGAGGGAGATACCTGCAAGTATGTAAGTTACAAATGCTTTTTATGTTATTTATTTTCGTTATTTCTTGTTTGTGGTGTATACAGACTGAACGACAGCGAAGCACAAACTGAAACAATCAGTTAATGAGCTGTTAATTAGGCGTTTTTAATTCGTGCCTCCGCCCACGAAGGTAGTCACGGAGGAATGTTTATGGGTTATCCGTCCCGCTTTCTCGTTATCACGGTATCTCAAGAATCACTTGAGATTTGAACTCCATATTTGGTGACAGTGTGTTTCACCTTACGTAGACGATCTGATTACGTTTTGGAGTAAGTAGGTCAAATGTCATAGGTGAAAGAGGTCATTTGTTGGTTATTGCAGGTATTGGCCTTAGTATCGCGATATCTCAGGAGCTACCGGAGGTATGAACTTCAAACTTGGTGACAGTGTGCATCATCATATAAAAACAATCTGATTAGATTCTAGGGAAGTTATGTCAAAGGTCATAGGAATCTATCTCTGAAAATTACTCTTATAAGCCTTGTTATCGCGAAATCTAAAGAATTACATCAGTTATGAAATTCAAACCGGGTGAAAACATCACCATAGGAAGACGATCTTATCCAGTTTTAGAGTACGTAAATCAAAGGTCAAAGGTCATAAAGGTGAATTTCTGATATTGCAAGTATTAGCCTTGATATCGCGGTATCCCAATAACCATGTGATGGTTAATCTTTAAACATTATTATAGTTTTCATCACTATATAATTTAAGATCATTGGATTGTAGGGGTAAATATTGTGTGTTTTTTTAAAAGTCATAGAGTTTAATTTTTGAAAATAAAGGTATTTCCTTAATTGTTCCCACAATATGTCAAGAATTTCTTAAAGTGTAAGCTTCAATTATGGTGATAATATAACCATATACAGGTGCTCCAGTCAGAGTTTTTTAATTAGTAAGTCACAGGTCAAAGATGAAAATCGTTGGTTGATATATAAATATGGGCTTTTTGTTTTCATGTTGAAATTTCAAGGTCAATTCCACCCGGGCCGCCCTCAATTGAGCAGTCAGCATACATACCAATCCAATGAGGAACTGATTAAGCAACACTGCAACCGATTTAATCTACAATGAGAGGATCTCCTGGCCACTAAAGTTTTGAGCGACTTTTGGGTTGGGATATTCCATTTGCCTGTATGTGAAAAATAAATCGTTATGGGATGATGATAATCACAATGAAGTTAATTATATTTTCCTCCAAAGTTATATGACATTATTTTGTAAGAACTAAACAATCTGACATTATGGAATACTGTGTACTAGCAGTATGTATAAGTAATGATTCTTTGATATGCGTATAGAGTGAATGCCACTAAAGGATCTGTGAAAATGCATGTAAAAGCAATTAAAATTGGTAAAGCTTTAAAAGAAATTGTGTGTGCTCGTATAGTGAAATTGTTGTAAAATTATTATTACAGAATATCGTTTTAAGTGGCTAACTATGGGATGAAACTCTTTTTTTTTCTTTACAGTCTATATGTTTTTTGTTGTTTTATGATAGAGAGGAATTCGTTAGTTTGAGCTTTATCAGTTAATTGTGTGTGACTGATCAAGCATATAACAAAACCAAAAAAATTCAACAAAAGTTATGAATAACAGTTGCCAGATAACAGTAATTACATTTTTACTGATCCTTTCCAGATGGAGTTGTAATTCGTGTGATGTTGTTGTTGTTGTTTGTGCCAAACTAATGAACATGCACTTCAGTTATTACATATACCTTCATGTTTATTTAGTTCGGAATTTATTGACAGATTAGTCAATAAATGTGTGTTGTTGCAGACATTGTCTTGCTTATTTGCGATATATGCCCCTAAATTGGAATTAGTTTTAAGCATACATTGTTAATTTACCTCTTTCAGTTATATGCCGTGTTGTAGACTTGCTTTCTTGTAGAACAATAATGTATACTTGCTGCTAACTGCATTATTAAACATTAATCATTGTATCATGTTGGAGAAATGATGTGAGATTTTGACTGTTTATGATCTCCCTATGTAAACATACATGTACATTTATATCAAGAGCACTTCTCTCAAATCAAATGAGAATCATTAAGTCGATCTTCGTCGCTCCAAAGTTATAAACAAGCAGGTGACTGTGTATAATAAAATGCTTTTTCTGTACTGAGAACGGTAATTTTATGTCTCTGGACACGTCACCGGACTTTGAATCAGAATGCCAGTTTTTATCGAAAACAATGATTTTTAACCTCTCGATGTGTTGCCAATTTGAAGATTTGAAAGTTTATGTTCTTTTTTTCTAATTCCTAGCACCGAATGCAAAATATTCATGAAACCAAAATATATGCGGTGTACGTAAGCGAAAATGCCTACATTTTCTACTCATGTGAATGGTTTGTATTTTAAGGATTCGAATACAAAGGGTATTGAAACAACTGGGGGATTCCTCGTGCTAATATGATTTCTATTTTTTAGGATAATTTCATTGTAATATGATCTTAGTGTTTCAAAATTTCCAATTGGTTTCTTTGACTTATATGCATTCACCTAAAACCACTTATAAAAAGGGTCATGTACATTTGTTTTTTAATTAGTTGTATAATATTTAGAGACGTTTAAGTGAATTTGCATAAATTATGAATACATGTATTTCACATTTATGCAAAATTCCAATTTCGAGTGTTAAGGAAACTAAAATCATTTGAGAATTGCCAGACCCCATCCACTAATTGAAAGTTGAAAATTATAAACTGTTTTCTTGCCAAAATTATTCATGTCAATATAATTGATGATTAAATGTGATGCAAGCTTATGCATTTAAAAAATATTTTGCCTTATTTGATCTTTATTGCAATACAAAATACTTTTCAAAATATTGTTTAGAACAATGTGTAAAACCCACAAAATAATATCACTCATTTTCTCAGTCTGGCAAGAATCATCTATCTCCAATACCAATCAGCATATCACCAGGGGCTGTATTTAACAAAAATCCTATCTGTTATTTAATATGAACAACAATGTAAACCGTCATAACAATCTAAATTGCGTGGAATTATCACTTCCAATATACCTCTTCTAACTTGATGCAAACACAATAAACTTAGCACAGATACTAATCAATGACTTTAAATTTGAATTGATCTTTATTTC